>NC_085858.1:48755803-48773303 GCF_034702125.1 Engraulis encrasicolus | reverse complement strand
CCAAACTACAACACACACACACACACACACGCACGCACGCACGCACGCACGCACGCACGCACACACACACACACACACACACACACACACACACACTTTTACACACACATTTACTCACTCACTCTATCTCTCCCACTTACTCACTCACTCACTCACTCACTCATTTCTGTACATGCATTTACACACGCACAGGAATACACACACACACACGCACACGCAAGGCACACACATGGGCACGTTACGTTATCCCTCACCTCTATCCTCAAACAACATGGCCTCCACTTGACACGCCCATCATTAGTGGCTGTCCCTGGAGCAGTGTCAGCCTCTGCCTGGCCCCGGGCCTCGTGACTGGCCGGCCAGGCGACCGCAGGGACAGAGGACGGGGGACAGGGGCAAGGCTGGACTGGACTGTGGGAGAAATAGGGCACAGGCACTTTTGGCTTAAAGGGGCCCCCTCATAATTTGCGGCGCAGAACAACACCCTCGTGTGGGCCCCTATTTTCAGAAATGTAAAAAAAGACGTTTCTTTTTTTTCACATCTCTGAAAAGGGGGGCCCACGAGGGTGCAGGGCCCACCGGGAAATGCCCGTTATGCCAGATGTCCAGTCCAGTCCTGGACAGGGGACTAAAGGGACGAGCTGAGGGGAAGGGGGGGGGAGCACCGGCTGTGGAGTGGAGCAGTGGACAAGAGAGCAGAGCAGAGCAGAGCTGTGCTGTGGAGCGGGCAGGAGCTTGTGTAGTGTAGTGCTGTGCAGCGGGAGGGAGCTTGTGTAGTGTAGCTGCTGATGGTAATCTGGCCGTCTGCCTCTCTGCCAGGTGTGTTGTGGTGGCGGTGGCTCGGCAGGGGCAGATTAACGTACACAGCCAGGCCACATATGGCTGCAGCCTATAGTGGACCCCCCGTCTGCCAGGGCCCAAGAGGGGATGAAATCAATGATTGCAATAATTGTATTTATAAATAAAAGTATTATTGAAAAATTAGTCTGCCGTGTCAAGGAGAGTTTTTAAATCTTGTTAATACTCCTTTGTACAGACATGTTCTCCTTAATTCCTGGCTCAGAATGATGGCGCTGTCTATGTAATGTTTGTCGTGGAATCCTTCTGTGGGTGCCTGGCCTGCCTATGGGCCATGGGCCATATAAACCTGGCACCATGCCAACAGCAACCTGTATCCACAGCAACCTGTATCCTAGGGGCCACGGGCCATCTAAACCTGTATCCTAGGGGCCACGGCCCACCTAAACCTGGGGGCGTATTACAGAAAACGTCCTATCTTCAGTCGTCCTATCTTAACTTTTGACTTGAGATAAGATTTTTTCCAGTTTGATATTACAGAAACAAATCCTAACTTCATTTAGGATTCTTATCTTATCTTTGGAAATCCTATCTTATCTTGAGTTAGGAATCCTAAAGTAGCGATCTAAACATCTACGATCTACTTTTTATGTCTGTTACCTGACAACAAATGCACCGCTACCTAGCAACAGTAGTGCGACGCAAGCTAGAATACACAGATTTGACTGCTGCTGCATCTCGCGGTCTGCGTGATACTAAACCAGAGAGGAAGAGGACGTACATATTTCGCTAAACCTTTTAAGCTCATTACTTTTAAATAACGCACTTATTAGTGACGTTCCACCGAACAGATTTATAATACAGCAACATCTGTGAGGACGAAATTAGGTCACTCTCGCTGCCTGCAACCTCAAGTTGACCAAATGCATTGTGGTTTCAGTCCCAATAAAGTGCTTCCCATTTTCCATATTTTCATCCCAATGCTTTGTTTTTCCAAGCGAATGCACGCAAAACAGTTAAAACGTAATTTCATGAAATGTCTTTGTATGACCAGCGCATGTATATAAATAAATGACAATTAGCCGACTTGGCTTGACCCATGGTCGGCTGTCAATTAAGGAAGTTGATATCGGACTTCACATCGAAGTCGGGTATATTTATCATCAACTCTGCACTTCACACATCGTTTGGGTCAGTCAATATAGCCTAATTTAATTAACATTTCATCCGTTCACAATTGCGTTGTTTTCCCGGATAGACTAGACTAGACCGGATAGCTCTGGCTGAAACAGCAAGCTGAGCGTGGGTAGGGCCTAAATGGTGATACATTTTGGCTAACAAATCAATGGATAACTGGAATTATGACAGCTGGGTGGCTGTCCTAAAGTTAGGACCAATTATTTGGGATTTTTCGAAGTCAGGATGCTTCTGTAATAACTTAAGATAGGATGCGCAAAACAACTTAGGAAACGCTGTTCTGTAATACGCTTTTCCTAAATTCGGTCCTATAGTGCCGTTTCCGCGGTAACTAGACAGATAAGATAAGATTTTCAAGATAGGAAGTTTCTGTAATACGCCCCCTGTATCCTAGGGGCCACGGCCCACCTAAACCTGGCACTCACTGTGGGTGCTGGTGGCTGAGCTAAGTGAGCGATGCTGGCATTGGAGACTGTAGAAGTGCACGGCTGTGGATGGTGGTGGTGGCTGATGTGCTGGCTGATGTGGTGGCTGGTGTGGTGGCTGGTGTGGTGGCTGGTGTGGTGGATGATGTGGTGGCTGATGTGGTGGCTGGTGTGGTGGCTGGTGTGGTGGCTGGTGTGGTGGATGATGTGGTGGCTGGTGGCACCGGGCCCGGCTAATGCTAATGCTAATGCCGCTGTAAGTGCTGGTGGTATCTGTGATGGTGGAGGCTGTGGCTATGATGGTGGTGGTGGTGATGGTGGTGGCTGATGTGGTGGAGGCTGTGGCTATGATGGTGGTGGTGGTGATGGTGGTGGCTGATGTGGTGGCTGATGTGGTGGCTGATGTGGCACTGGGCCTGGCTAATGCCGTGTACAGACCAGGAGCGAACGGAGCGAATGAAGCGACGGAAGTCATTATTTCTCTATGGAGGGCACGCGACCTGCGCTACCAAAGCAAATTCGCCAGGAGTGAAGCTTCTTGCGCGACCAGAGCGAATTTTGACGATTAAACTAAATCTAATCGCAGGCGAATTTGCTCTGACGCTGTTCGGCGACAACCAATCGGAACGTTCATATCTCCGAATGTCCCAGGCTGTCAAGCCAGAGCCGTTATGTGATTAGCTGAATCAAACATGTCAATGCTGCGTCTCGAGCGAATACAGCGAATTCAAGGCGAAACTTCTTCTGCTACCCACGCTACCAGGCAGCGTAGTTCGCTCTTGGTCTGGACACGGCATACTCATGAACGGCCATCCGGGTACTTTGCGCTTACATTTGCGTTACGCCCCTTTATGGGTGAAAACAAACCGAATGTCTCATTGACTTACATGCTACATCAGCTAGCCTAAATGAACACTTTCCATGCTTCAGCCACGGCTGTTTTGCTATATGTTTTGAACAGCCGGCAACACGACACGCTTTCGGCATATTGCGCGTGAACAACTCTAGTCTACAGATCCTTATCTTTCGTTTATTAAACCCCAACATTACCAATTGACTTGCATGGGCTGTTTTTACCTACAAATGGGCATAACGCACATGGAAAACGTCACGCCGTTCATGAGTATAATGCTGTCAGCGGCCCTGCAGTGAGAGCTGGTGGTGGCCATGATGGTGGTGTCTGTGATGGTGGTGTCTGTGATGGTGGTGGTGGTATTGGATGGTGGTGGTGGCTAATGTGGTGGCTGATGTGGCACTGGGCCTGGCTAATGCTATCAGTTTCTGCTTTGAGTGGTGGTGGTGTTGCTGTGGTGGTGGAGGCTGTGATGGTAATGTTGGTGATGGTGGTGGTGGTGGCTCGGCTGTGGATGGTGATGGTGATGGTGGTGGTGGCTGTATTTGTGATGGTGGAGTGCTGGTGGTATCTGTGATGGTGGAGGCTGTGGCTATGATGGTGGTGATGGTGGTGGTGGTGGTTGTGATGGTGGTGGCTGTATCTGTATCTGTGGTATCTGTATCTGTGATGGTGGTGGCTGTGATGGTGGTGGCCGTGGTGATGGTGTTGGCTGTGGTGGTGGTTGTGATGGTGGTGGTGTTTGTGGTGGCTGTGGTGGTGGTGGCTGTGATGGTGGTGGCCGTGGTGATGGTGTTGGCTGTGGTGGTGGTTGTGATGGTGGTGGCTGTATCTGTGGTGGTGGCTGTATCTGTATCTGTGGTATCTGTATCTGTGATGGTGGCTGCCGTAGTGGTGGTGGTGGCTGTGGTGGTGATGGTGGTGGTGATGGTGGTGGCTGTGGTGGTGATGGTGGTGGTGATGGTGGTGGTGTTGGTGGTCAGGGCCGGATTAAGATGGCCTGGGGCACCTTGGCTACAAGTTGATGTGGGGCCCCTCGGAAAGCAAATTTTGTGACAAATTTACATTGACAGTGTCATAATTACATGCTAGGAATTAGGGAGGGACAACACGTCTACCAACTGTACTCAACATGACAGATGAATATTTCAATATTGCATCTTGTCATAATTCTGCAATTTTTCACTTTTGACCAATCGGGGGCCACATGGCGCCCAGTTTTTGGCCACAGAAACCAATAGAATTGGGGCGGAATTTAGTGCTTCCAGACTGGATTTAGCATTTTTTTTGGCTGGAAATCATCCGCCTCATCTGGCAACCCTGACTGTGGTGGTGGTGTCTTCCAACCGGATTGAATGAGTTACGGTTCAGGACCAAGGGCTCACCCCAGAGGACCCTCCACTCAGCAGCAGCGACAGACATGTTGGCGCGTGCCCTGTGTGTGTGTGTGTGTGTGTGTGTGCGTGTGTGTGTGTGTGTGTGTGTGTGTGTGTGTGTGTGTGTGTGTGTGTGTGTGTGTGTGTGTGTGTGTGTGTGTGTGTGTGTGTGTGTGTGTGTGTGTGTGTGTGTGTGTGACGTGTGTGTGTGTGTGTGTGTGTGTGTGTGTGTGTGTGTGTGTGTGTGTGTGTGTGTGTGTGTGTGTGTGTGTGTGTGTGCATGTTTGTGCATGTTTGTATGTATGTGTTTGCACATGTCTGAAGCAGACATGTGGATGTATTGTGCAGCACGTACACAGCCCCCTCACCCTACCCTCTCCACACACACGCACACACACACACGCGCCCGCACACACACACGCACACACACACGCACACGCACACACTACACTACACACAGCCCCTCTCACCCTACCATCTCTCACTTGTTTCAGACATAAACACGCGCACACACGCACACACACACACACACACACACACACACGCACAAGCACACACACATGCACACGCACATGCACACGCACACGTACACGCACACGCACTACACTACACTACACACAGCGCCCCTCACCCTACCCTCTCTCACATGTTTCAGACATAAACACACACACACACACACACACGCACAAGCACACACACACGCACATGCACACGCACACGCACACGCACACACGCACATGCACACGCACACGCACACGCACACGCACACACACACTACACTACACTACACACAGCCCCCTCACCCTACCCTCTCTCACTTGTTTCGCACATGCACACGCGCACACACACACACACACACACGCACACAGACACACACACACACACGCACACAGACACACACACACACCCTCTACCCTCTCACTTGTTTGTCACATCCACATATAAACACACGTACACTACACAGATAGAGACACAGATAGAGACACAGATAGAGACACAGATCTGCTCCTTCTTGAAAACATCACTCACATCTGCAGACTCCCAGACGGTCGGTGACAACAAGCACAAGCATCACACACATCACACACACACACACACACACACACACACACACACACACACACACACACACACACACACACACACACACACACACACACACACACACACACATACACACACACACACACACACACACACACACACACACACGCACTACACTATACAGTACACACACACACACACTACACTATACACACACACACATACTACATTATATACATCACACACACTACACTACACACACACACACACACACACACACACACACACACACACACACACACACACACACACACACACACACACACACACACACACACACACACACACACACACACACACACACACACACACACACACACTACTCTATACACACACATAGACTACACTATATACACACAAACTCACACACTACACTATACACACACACACACTACACTACAATAATCTACACAGAACCTGACACATAAAAAAGCATGCACCATGTTAAGGCAAAACAAATTAAATATGTAAATGTCACGATTGAGTGAGTTAGCTGATGTATGCAAGCAGACAGAGACAAGTGTGTGTGGGTCTCTCTTGGCTGGGCATCACTTCTTTCTGCATACGCCACGTCTCTCTCTCGTCTCGCTGCAACCCCATCAAAACCTGCTTCTCCATCTCCCCTGGCCCCTCCGCTGTCCTTCACCACCTACACAACCTGCCAACGGAAACCATGGAGACAGGCTCAAGGAAGATAAAGCCAGATAAGAACAGCTACACTTACACACACTCACACACACACACACACACACACACACACACACACACACACACACACACACACACACACACACACACACACACACACACACACACACACACACACACACACACACACACACACACACATACAGTCAGTCAGTCTTCTCTTACACACACATTCACAGATATATGCTCACACTTTCGCAGACACATTGATATTCACAGACATGCTCGCGCACGCACACACACAATCTTGCATACTCACTTAAATATATAGGTAAAAGAAATGATACATGTGTATTATTCTGCAATATTCTATTCTCAGCTATTCTATCATCTGTCTACCATTCATCAGCTATCTACATTTGTTCTAGACTGTTATGTTCTATTCTATTCTATTCTATTCTATTCTATTCTATTCTATTCTATTCTATCCTGTTCTATTCTATTCTATTCTATTCTATCCTGTTCTATTCTATTCTATTCTATTCTATTCTATTCTATTCTATTCTATTCTATTCTATTCTATTCTATTCTATTCTATTCTATTCTATTCTATTTTAATACAATCTATTACAATCATATAATCTCATCTAATTAATACAGTATAATACAGAAGTGATACAGCATAGTGCAGAGCATAAAGAACATAGTACAGACTGCACATATCTACTGCATGTGTAGTGTGCACTACAGAGTATAATGCACATCCATGATCGCCGCCGTCATTTATTTAATTTTATATATATTCATTCCTTTTAAAAAAGCGCCAATGCTTGGCCCATGGATTAGCTTTCCCCTTGCATGTCAGGAGCAGTCAGAGAGAGAGCGAGAGAGAGAGAGAGAGAGAGAGAGAGAGAGAGAGAGAGAGAGAGAGAGAGAGAGAGAGAAAGAGAGATGTAGAGTGAGATGTGGAGATAGAGTAGGACAGAGTGACACAGGAAAGACAGAGAGAGAGAGAGAGAGAGAGAGAGAGAGAGAGAGAGAGAGAAGAGAGAGTTAAAGGGAGAGAGAGATGTACTGTAACGATATGTAGAGAGAGAGAGAGAGAAGAGGAGCAGAGGAGAAAGCAAAGAGTTAATTCCTCATTTAAAGCCCTGCCCTATGATTAATGTAGCTGTGCATCTGTTGGAAGAGATTAGGCAGCGCTGCCATCTGTGCCCATAGCCCCGTCAGAGGAGAAATTCTCTCCCCGGCAAAGTTGCCAGCGAGCCGGCTCGGGGCGGGACTCGGGAGGGTGGACGGGTGGACGGGGGGGTTGGGGTGGATGGACGGGATGTTTGGGTGACTGGTTGGTTGGTTGTGGGCCGCTGCAGAGGTGCGGTAGGCGTGATGCGCTGAGGTGGCTAAGTTGGGCCATTGGTGTGTGTGGGTCTGTCTGTCGGTCTGTCTGTCTGTCGGTCGGTCCCGTCTGTGAAAGGCGGGCGGGCGGGCGGTCGGTCGTCAGTATGAGTACGCACCGCTGTGTTAGTGTCTCCCCGGTGTTTAATAATGCAACACTCCCCGTCGCCTTGACTCGCTGCTGAGTGGGAACACACACTCCAATATCCAGGGGCCTACGTGTGTGTGTGCGTGTGCGTGTGTGTGCGTGTGCGTATTTGTGTCTTATGTGCGTCAGCCTGGATGGAGGGCTTCCTCAGAGACTGACAGATGTGTGTGTGTGTGTGTGTGTGTGTGTGTGTGTGTGTGTGTGTGTGTGTGTGTGTGTGTGTGTGTGTGTGTGTGTGTGTGTGTGTGTGTGAGTGTATGTGTGTGTGTGTGTGTGTGTGTGTGTGTGTGTGTGTGTGTGTGTGTGTGTGTGTGTGTGTGTGTGTGTGTGTGTGTGTGTGTGTGTGTGTGTACATCCATATGAGTATGAGAGTGTGTGTGTGTGTGTGTGTGTGTGTGTGTGTGTGTGTGTGTGTGTGCCTGTGCGTGAGTTTGAGTGTGTGAGTGTGTGTGTGTGTGCCCACGTGTGCGTCCGTGTGTGTGTGCATGCCTACTCGCTTGACCTAAATGGAGTTTGTATGTGTAGGTGCAGCCGGCTGGCGCTTGCTTTTGCTGCTGCTGTGGCTGCTGCTGCTGCTGCTGTTTCCTGTTTCCTCTAATGGGCTCTCCGTGTTTGCTGGGAGTTTCCAAGTGGAGGAGGACCCAGTGCGCTATCCCATAATATACACACCCACACCACACCACACAGACTCAAAGGTGCTCTCCCTCTCTCTCGCCTTGCGACTCCAATCTTGAGCACTTCCTGTCAAATTAAGCGCATGGCTCGGCTCGCCTCGCCGCCGCGACACGACGCTCAGGCTTTAACGTTTGGATGCCTGTGTGACTCTGCACTCCACACAGGCAGACTCTCTCTGATCTCATCTGATCTGGCTCTCTGACGGCTGATGATGGGACACCGTTAGTAGTCCTGGCTGCCTGGCTGGCACCGACTGTCAGGGAAGCCAAAAGGGGGGAAGGGGGGACAAAGGGGTCAGTTGTCCCGGGCCCATGGAAACGAGGGGCCCACAATTGGGTCCTCATAGCATTGTACTGTATGTATTGCGTGGGGAGGGGGGCCCTTTTAGATTACTTTGTTCAGGGCCCAGCCAAAGCTGTCAGCGGCCCTGCTGACTGTAATACACAGACAGCCAACTTAGCGGCTCAGCTCAGCTCAGCTGAGGGCCGGGACCATAAACAATGCCAGCCAATCATAGTGGTGCTTTAGGAATATGTGGAATAAGCTGAGTGATTTGATTGGCTGGCTTGAGCTTCAATATCAGGAAGATTTTCTTTTTTGTCTTTTTTTTTTTTTTTGGTGAAGCGAATCACATCACAGACAACATCAGATGCCATCCATGAGCCTAGTTCCTAGAGATAGCAAGCCTCTCCGGGAGGGAGATGCACGGAAATAGAGAGCGTACATAGAGAGGGGCGGGTGTCGATGGAAACTACCGCTCGCTCTGAGCACATTACAGCTGCTGCACCGTGTTAATAAAGTTATTCGAGCCTGACTGACATCGGTAGCTCAAAAAAAAAAACCTCCACGAATTGAAAAAAATGCCTCATCCCGGCACAGCTGAAAAAGACCTACGTACATTCATCACTTCAGTCATCACATCAGCAATAATACATTTTTTGTGTGCATGTCATAATCTGTTATAGGTTGTGCGTGTGCGTGAAATTAAATAAAGTAAATCCACCGCTGAGACACATGCAAATGATCCTACCTATGTAGCCTACTCAATGTTTCATGTGTTCATCGTGTGAGTGTGTGTGTGTGTGTGTGTGTGTGTGTGTGTGTGTGTGTGTGTGTGTGTGTGTGTGTGTGTGTGTGTGTGTGTGTGTGTGTGTGTGTGTGTGTGTGTGTGTGTGTGTGTGGGACTTGCATGTGAGTCATTAAGCTTATCAGCCTTGTAGGGCGCTGACCCATCGGACGGCTGCGGGTCAGGGGTTCGAACCTCTGGAGGATGTGAGTCGAGTTGAGTGAGTTGAGTGAGTGAGTGACTGTGCAGGGCTCGGTAATTAGAGCTGTTGTCACAGGGACGCTGGGCACAATTCATAATACTGTCAGCAGACTGCCGCACGCGGCGCGCCTCCGCTCCACCACCGTCTCTGTCGCTACCGCTACTGCCGCCGCAGCCGTGCCGCCGCAGCCTTGCTCGCTAGCCTAGCTGGCACTCATTTGATTCCCCTTACATTATACACCATGATGGAAATTACGGCCCTCGCTGGAAGCCTATTAAAACAATGTGTCAAATAAAATTGATTACTCCCCCCCCTCCCTCTACATCCTCTCCACCCCCCCCACCCCCCCACACCCACCCAGCCTTGCCGGGAAGCGTCGGCGATATTTCTCCCTGCTAACCCTAACCCAAACCAGATTACCTCGTTATAAACGACTCTATTAAGATTCATGCGCAAGTGGGCCGACAGCTGCGAACACAACTCTCCTTCACCTTCAAAGTGCCATCTTTCATCATCGGAGCCATATCTCTCCCTCGCTGGCCCCCTCACTCACACACACCCACACACCCACCCACCAGCACGCACACACACACACACACACACACACACACCCTTCCTTCCCTGCTGCCTCTCCTCTCTCCTCTCTTCTCTTCTCTCTTCTTCCCCTGCACTTAACACCATGGCCTCAAACACTGAAGAACTGACTGTGCTGCTGTTTGGATCTGCATATACGCGGCGGCTGAATATATATAGGCTAAATTGAATATATGAAAGAGGGAGAGACGGGGGGGGGGAGATGTTTTTCCTCTCCAGCTTTGGGTTTGTCTCTTTCATGTGTAGAAATGCATGCTGAACACGCTTGATTGTCTACCCTGATTATGGCAAGTGTCCAGATATCTCCACGCGTGGTGGTAGTGTCATTTGTGAGTAAATGATCTAGTAATTGTACTCGACTGCACACATGGTGTTCCACGGAAGCACACGATGATAGCACGCGTGTCACCTCTTCAGACATGTAACACGAAAATATCCTGTGTGCTTTACTGTAAGACTAGGAAG
The DNA here is from genome assembly GCF_034702125.1 of Engraulis encrasicolus. Taxonomy (NCBI): domain Eukaryota; kingdom Metazoa; phylum Chordata; class Actinopteri; order Clupeiformes; family Engraulidae; genus Engraulis; species Engraulis encrasicolus. The sequence continues at coordinate 48,762,357 of NC_085858.1, read as the reverse complement.
TGACGAGCCTGAAGCCTCACCAGGATTGTCAAGAGAGGCTTGACATAGAACTTTTAAACCCTGGAAAAGAATCCTGCAAGGACTGAATGTATTTCCTTTTAAAACAGTATGATATATAGACCTATAATCTTTTATAATAGCATATCCGATACAGTAATTCATCTTTTAACAGCGATTTAAGAACGAATCACTAAATGTTAACGCAACTGTGCGTGGAGGGAAGAATTTTTGAAAATACATGTAACTCCACAAATGGTTGCTTCTGGCAACTTACAAGATGAGAAATCGACAGAATGACACTTGAGAAATAATAATACTGTAAGCCTTTGGATGTAGTGCTGCTTTCACTCTGTGCAAATGAAAGCGTTGTGGTTGAGTAGGAGTGCTGCTTTCCTGCTGAATGTCTCTACAGGGAAAACCGTCTGATACAATTTCATACTCTGTGGTAGTATTTATTTTATACTAATGATTGAAATAATTACCTCTGCCAAGGAAGCTATGTTTGTTTGTTTGTTTGTTGGCCTGCCAGTTTGTTTGCAAAATAGTTCCAAAAAATAATCAACCCTACATTTTGTACACTCTCTGTCAGCAGGGCTGGACTAGCCATCTGGCATACCGGGCATTTCCTGGTGGGCCCCACACCCTTTTGGGCCCATATTTTCAGAAATGTAATAAAATAAAATAAAATAAAAATCACCGGTGAGTCAGTTCTGTGCCGATAATTATGAGGGGCCCCTTTAAGCCAAAAGTGTCCCCCCCCCCCCTCTCCCCCCAGGCTAGCCCTGTCTGTCAGTATTGTCACAGGGCAACGCGATTGTTGTTGTTTTGGTGAGAATTGGGTCATTGATTACCTAACAAAAACACACTGATGATGACATAAGTTGGTGGACAACAGTGGGTGTCTGCAGTCTCCACATGCGTTTTCTGTGTCAGAAATGAATTTCAACACGTGCTGTGTGTGCGCACAGGGGCGACGCGTTTTGTGTTAATTGTTAGATATGTCATCTATATCTGCATAAGCAAAGGGTAATAATAATGTAATGATAAGGAATCAATGAAATAAACTGTTTTGGAGTAATACTCAAGCCACATACCTGGTTTGAGATGAGCAAAGGTTAATATATATATATATATATATATATATATATATATATATATATATATAATACATTTAAAATAAGAATTAGTGCACTGCATAATATTTTTTAGCTATTTATTTCCAGAATTCACGCTGCCCATTCACAAATGTTACCTTTTTCATGAATACTTACCACCATCATCAAGTTCTAAGTATTCATTATTATACATGAAAAGACTTCTCCATTCTCCACCATTTGCACCTTTAATGTGCAATTTAATACAAAACGTGTCAGATATTTTAATAACTGAATGTTTTAGCTGAAGAGTCGCCTTTTGTGTCACATTCCAAACACTGTGTGTTAAAAGGAGACAAAGTAGTCGCACGCAGGAGCTGGATGAAATTGAGAGAAACTATATTAGAAAGACGAAAATAAAGAAAAGACACAGATAAAGTGGGTTAAAAACGTTCGGGACTCCAGCCCATCATCCAACAAACATAATCTGTGTTCCCCATTTGAAAATGACCGTCTTAACATAATAAGCATGTGACAGAAAAATGACATGTTCCTTCTTAGAGTGCAGTTATTGTATTGACTGACATGAACATACATGAAATACAGATGTTATGAATGAATGAATGAATGAATGAATGAATGAATGAATGAATGAATGAATAAATGAATTGCATAACAGCCTTGAAAGATTGTTCAATTGTATTTGTTTGTCTCTCCCATCCTCTTTGTGTCACCCGTCCACTGCCCTTTTCACACCTACCCTTCTCTTCCTCCTCCTTCTCTTCTTCCTCCTCTTCCTCCTTCTCCTTGTCATCCCCCTCTTTCTCCTCGCCAACTTCCTCTTCATCTTCCTCCACATCCTCCTCCACCTCTCTTCGCTACTTCCCCCGCCTTCGTCTCTTCCTCCTCCTCCTCCTCCTCTTCCCTCCTTTTCCTCCTCCTGTTGTGCCCTACATCTTCCTCCACTTCTTCTTCCTCCACCTCCTTCCTCTTTCCTCCTGCTAATTCTCCTCCCTCTCCTCCTCCCCCCATCCTCCTCTTTCTCATCGTTCTCCTTCCTATCTTCCTCCTACTTGCCCTCTTCCTCCTCCTCCTCCTCCTCCTCCTCTTCCTCCCTGTGCAGATCGGTGGAACCATGTACAACACGGGTCGACACGTGTCCTTCCGGCCCGATAAGTCCCACCTGGTCAACATCTCTGGCGGGCCGCTGAGCTACAGCTACCGCCTGGAGGAGATCCGCCTGCACTTCGGCAGCGAGGACAACCAGGGCTCCGAGCACCTGCTCAACGGCCAGGCCTTCCCAGGAGAGGTGAGGCGGCCCGGGCACGGGCATGGGGCGGGACGGGCCGGGGTTTGGCTGGATGGTGGTTGTGGGTTAGCTACAGCCAGGCGTTCCCAGGAGAGGTGAGGCGCGCCGGGTACGGGGGTTGGTTGGCTGGCCCACTTCAGAGGTTGTGGGTTAGCTACAGCCAGGCCTTCCCAGGAGAGGTGAGGCGGGCCGGGCACGGGCAGGGGCATGGGGCGGGACAGGGGTTGGCTGGCCCACTTTAAGTGGGCAATGCATGCTGTGCACTTACCTGGATGGTGGTGGTGGGCAGGGAAGCCGACAAGGGGGGGGGGGGGGGACAAAGGGGTCAGATGGGTCAGAAGAGGGGGCCCAAAATTGGGTCTCATTGCATTGTATGCATTGGATTGGGGGCCCTTTCAAATGACTTTGTCTCGGGCCTGGCAAAAGCTGTAAGTGGCCCTGGTTTTTGGGTAAGCTTCGCGAAGGCGTTCCCAGGAGAGGGTAGGCGGGCCGGGCACGGGAAGGGGGTTGGTTGGCTGGCTGGCTCACTTCAGTGGGCAATGTATGCTGTGCTGTAGTTGTGGGTAAGCTTCGGCGAAGGCGTTCCCAGGAGAGGTTAGGCCAGCCAGGCACGGGGGTTTCTTGGCCCACCTCGGTGCGCATGTTGCTCTGTTGCTGGTTGGTGGTCGTTGGGCCGGCCGAGGTCCGGTTCGGCTGCGGCCCAGATGCAGTTGTTATCCTGCGAGACCAGGAAGTCAGTCAGCAGCAAGTCATCGCGTGACAGATCATAACATGGGCCGTTAAGAGAAAAAGCTTGTTTTCAGTAGCAGCTTTTCTAGATGGTGCAGTACAGTTGTGCATGTAACCTGTTCTCAGCACAGAGCCGTCCGGGTCTCAGTGGCAGGTCAGCCGACCAGCCCTGTGGTCTACAGGGGAAGGGAATCCCTTTATCAGGCTTGTGGAGAGGCACGGATTTGAGTTTTTTTTTCCATTTATTTGGCCGCACTGTGCTTTGAAAGAGTAGTGCAGGGAGTGCTGAGGTCATGACTTTTTAAAACCCTCATGAGAGGCATCAGCGTTATGATTTGAATGCATCGCAGGATTCACAGAGAAATGCAGTTCTCCGGGCTCATGACAGCTTTATCTGTACCGAGGAAACGGAAACCAAGCACGGCTTTTTTTTTTATATTCACAGTATGGAAGTGCACGCAGCAAAAAAAAAAAAAAAAAAACTTTTGCCTTTGCTGTCTCATTTCGGATTTAAAGCAATAACTCGGAAATATAAAAATGAAAGGGGAAAAATTGGCCTTATCTCTTCAACGGTGCGCCAGCAGTCACCCATATGAGGCTTTGTTGTCAGCTGTGCACAAAATGAACTATTCAGCAAAATGCCCTTGACCAGACAAGACACAGTCACCCCTCACAACAAGGTTTTAGAAGAAAAAAGACCTTCTCTAGAATACACTGTTTGGTTCTTTTGTAGTTCATCAGGAAAAAAGTCATATTGAGATTTCAACACACACAATGAAAAGGCCATTAGTAACAGACATGTTTCTAGGCGGGGAACCATTTTGTGTACAGTATGGTTAAATACAAGGTAGGCCTATTTGGCCATGCGGCTTTCTACCGACACTGTCAATAAACTATTAGGCATAGAGCATGCATATAGGTCATTAGTAACAGACATGTTTCTAGGGGCACCATTTTGTGTACAGTATGGTTAAATAGGCTACTAGGTATTTAACCATACGGCTTTCTACCGACTCTGTCAATAAACTATTAGAAATGGTTCAAATAATTAGCAGACTATAGGCCTAGAGCATGCCAGAAACGTTGCGACTGGGTGAACAATAGCTATTTAGCAGAAGATATTTCCTCTATTTAGCAGAAGATATTTCCTCTTACACAGTAAATAAGCTGTCAGGCAAATGAGGCTGAAGGAGTGATGTCTTTAAAATGGCCGCTAAACAGGTATAAATGCGAAATGCCTACGTGTGCGCGTGCTGTGCCATCATCATAGCCAGTTAATCACCCATGTAATTGTCATAATTTGTGAATACGGGGGTGCGTGGATTAGCGGAGGTGTGTTTGCGTTAAAGAGATCCAAGTGTCTCTGTCATTACGTCTTTCCAGCTATACCATCGTCTGCCTCATTTGTGTTCCCGGACGCTGCACAGTTTCCACAGGATTAGTGCAGGCCTGTTAGGACTTTGTAGGCAGATGTATCAATGTCTGCTGTGGCAGAGAGAGATAGACATCTTTTTTAAAGATTCTTATGGGTTTTTATGCTTTTAATTTAGTATAGGGCAGAGAGAGGGGATCGGAAAGATGACTTCAGGCTAGATTAGAACCCGGGTCGCCATTGTACTGTGATGCAACATGTTAAAGTGATACTGTAGCATTTTTGGAAATAAGCTCATATTGCACCTCCCCTTGACTTAAATAATTGATTTTTACCTTTCTCCTGTACTTCTAGTCATCCTCTGAGTATGGCAGTGCAAATTTTTCCTCCAAGCTAGCAGTTAACATGGAATCCTATGAGACCAGTTGGCGGCAAGCTGGTCTCATAGGATTCCATGTTAATTACTAGCCTGGAGGTAAAATTTGAAAGTTTGAGTTTAAAAGTACAGGAGAGGTGTAAAATAAGCTTATTTGCAAAAATGGCACAGTATCACTTTAAGCCCACTGAGCTATCACGCCGCACATAGTCTGTTTCTTATGGTTGATACAGAAATTAGTTTTGATTTCCGTAAAGAACTCTATAGGCTATGACGCATTCTCTCGACTCAGTGGTGGTGAAGGTCTGAAAAACAACCATCTCCAACTTTTTAGCCATTTATATTCTTTAAGTCTCCTCCTGGGCTCATAATGTTAGTGAATTTAGTCCCTAATTTAAAGAGTTCCCTTGACCTTTTATGAGTCTGAGAGATAATTAGGTTTCTCTGACCCGTTGCCTGAAGTAACATTTGATGGTCTGCACGTACGGCACCTCCATATTCCTCATAGTACAGTAGGCCTGCTACCTCCATACTTTTATTCACCTCTAAAATTCCATACCGCCTCAATTTTGTCTCCTCACCTCCGGTGTCTTAGTTACTTACAGTAGACCCCTTTCCTTTGTTACCACGGCGGGAAATAATGCTGACCACCTTTTTTTCTTCTTCTTCTTCTTCTAAAGCTGGCTGTATTAAAATTTCTCGCAGCGTCTTTGTCATATCCTGGCTGCAGTAATTCACTTTCGTGTCTCTGTGTCCTGGGTGAAAACCGGTGGTCCTCCGGACAAACGCGGCTGTGGCCATGCATACAAATCAGGGGACTTCCATATTTTTCTTCACCGCTGAAAACCCATCATTCACTGCCAATACGTCACCCTTGAGCTGTCAAGCTTGTCAGTGTGGATCACAGGCCGAAATCTGAGCTCTGTTGATCCCAGCTGCCATACGGACCCATGGAGATAGGCTACGTACGCCATCTCACCCAGACCTAGCCTAGCATGTAGTACTTGCCTAGACTTCCAATGAGAAAATCAAATCAAGGATTAAACTTCAGGAGCTAAATCGGCCGCTATTAATTACAGAGAACAGTTCTATTAAAAATTTAATGGGGTTGTGCATATCTGAAGCATCTGTGGCCAAGCATCTAAAACGGCGATTGGATTTGCGCTTGAGGGCAGAGCGTGAGAGAGAGAGAGAGTGGAGGGATGAAGTTGAAAGTGGTGGCTAACTTATAAAGTCTATTTATATTATATATTTCTCCTTGAATATATGTTTTATAAATCTTATATGTATTCAAGGAGAAAAGCGCAGGCTTGCTCGCTCACTCACTCCTTGGCTGACGCAAATGTGGTGAGATGATGACAGTATTCTTTATTGTGGGCAGTTTGGCGCACAGAACTCCTGGAGACGAGTGTGTGTGATAGTGTCATTGTTCAAGTTTAATAGAGAAAAAAAACGGAAACTGTAATCTTAAGGCAGATGGCTCGGCTGAGGTTTCTAAGGGAGAATGTTATTTTTTTTCTTCAACTCTTCCCGTCGTCTACCCCCTTTTCTCCCTTCCATGGCAACCAGATTTCTGTATTTAAAACAGAATTCAACAACGGTTGCAGCAGGAATGTGACCCAAGGTTTGTTTGATGATGAATGATTCTCGGGAAACTCTCGGCTTCAAAGCCGG
>NC_085858.1:48725803-48748303 GCF_034702125.1 Engraulis encrasicolus | reverse complement strand
GAGAGAGAGGAGGAGAGAAAAAGAGTGCAAGCGAGGCAGACAGAGACAGGGAATGACCATTCATGTGTGTAAATATATTAATGTGTCAGTGCGAGTGTCTGTCTGTGTGTCTGCCAGAACGCTGTTAAATAAAGTTTTTAGGCAGTTTCCCAAAAAGAGTTTGTTGGCTATGCTACGCATGCTTGCGTTAAGCTTTGCAGAAAACGTGTTTATTTTACAATAAGGCGGGCTCTGGTATCTGCCAATTTGTTGTTTAGAAGATGTAGGGCAGAGCGAGCGAGAGAGAGAGAGAGAGAGAGAGAGAGAGAGAGAGAGAGAGAGAGAGAGAGAGAGAGAGAGAGAGAGAGAGAGAGAGAGAGAGAGAGAGTGTGTGTGTGTGTGTGTGTGTGTGTGTGGTGCCTTCATGAAGTAATCTGCATACTACAGACTTCTGTGTGAGTGTGGGTGGGAGGGTGGGAAGGAAAAAGAACAAATGTTATGTTACCAAATATATACCTTTGGATTTTCTTGCCTGCGTTTTTTTTTGTCTCAGTATACCACACTCTCCGCTCACACCTTTCATTTGTCTAGGATGGAATTGCACGGCGCAGAATGCTACATCCTGGGCTGAGCGCCTTATTAAAAACTAACACATTTATCAGTGAGCTTTGTTAATGGCAAAGCTGAGGCAATCACTTGGGCTTTAGATAATGTAATAGGTTGACTTGTCAAGCAAGCAAGCAAGCAAGGTGCATTTATTTCAAATCCTCTCTGTCCTGTCCTGTGTGTGTGTGTGTGTTTCTCTCTCTCTCCACCTCTAACCCTCCCCTTTCCCATCCCATCCCTTGTCCCCTGTCATCTCTGTGTGTGTGTTTTCTCTCTCTCTCTCTCCACCTCTCACCCTCGCCTTTCCCATCCCATCCCATCCTGTGTCCCCTCCCTTCCAGTGAATGAATGGCTTTTGAAATAGCTGCACAAACAGCTGAGGACACCAAGTCCACAACCCCCGGACTCCTCTGGGATGGAGCTGTTGGAGAACATGCAGCACAGCACAGCAGCTGATGAAGCCCGCCTGACGATGCCCATGCAGCCCTGTGTCCGGAAACAACTCATCCAGCAGCAGCAGCTCTCTATCTCTCTCTCACACACACACACACAACACACACAAACTCACACACACGCCAGGATCCACTTCACGACTTACTTACTTACACTTACGACTTCAAAGAGACTCATTTTTCTATTGTATTTATGTGTTTATATTATGATGAGAATATGTGTGTACAAAATCAACTATGAAAAGATGACGACGACGACGACTACAAATGGCGTCGACGATGATGAAAGAAGAAGAAAAAAAAACTTTTAAGAAATGTTTTACATGTTTTCAGAAATTATGTGGCTCTAAAAAATATATATACGGTATGTCACTGTCCACAGAGAATTTGTGTATGTCATGGAATCTCAATGCCTGGTTAAACTTGGAGAAACTCAAGATGGATGTGGGAACTTGCAGCTTGAAGCAGTTGGATGATTTTTTTTTGTGGGGGAGGGGGATTTGAGAAACCATCTTGGGTCTTTGCCTTCTATAGAGCACAATCTTGTTTAACCTAGATGTTTCTTTTTTCAGTAAGCTTAAAGTTAAATGTCAAAGTGTGTTGTACATATTTACATTGTCACTGTTAAGTTTTTTGAGATATTCAATACAATTACAGCTGAAACTCCACTTAAAGCTGAACAGGACCACAGCCTCATTTTGTAACATGTGTCATTGCACGTTATGTCTGTAATATGACGGCCAGCAGAGGGCAGTATGAGACCACGCTCTTCCTCATCCACCTGTGTGCCACAATGCTGCGCCTTCAGAGCCAAGTATGACTCCCAAGGCCTCAATTTATTCAGGCAATTTTGCAACAGCAGAGTTCTGATTAGATTCTGGCCAAGGTGTGATTGCCAATAGGAAGCAAATGTAGTGTTTCTCAGTCTGGTTTGCGATTTATTCCCCCGACCTCCCCACCTCCCCCAAAGGAACCTCAGCCCTATTCTCCCAAAGCCGCCGCGGGCTGAATATTTTTTTCATTCCAAAACTCATTTGAACGGTGTATTCCTTTTGGCATGTCTGTTGTACTGGTCAAACCTAACCCCATGCATATAAATACATTACCCTTCCTCTTATTATTCTGTAGATGGGGATGTCATCACCGCCCCCTCTCTCTCTCGTGGGTAAAGACCCAATAAGGGATGTTGAGACCTGTTCCCCATTGATGATTTCATTGCCAAGTTCTGTTCCGCCTCAGAGCCAAAAATCTATCTGAACTTGGTCGTCAAGCAATTGCGCTGTTGCCCTCAGACCAATCAGAGACATTACCTTTGAATTTAGCTTCACTGAAGGATGAAACGCTTTATTTCAACAGATTATAGATCTTGATCTTTAAAAGAACAGTTTGTAAAATTTTTAAGAGGTAAGATTTGAGTAGGACAGAGGGTCTTTTTCTTCTATAGCAATGTTTTTCCAACCTCTTGAACAAATGCCCCCTTGTCCTCATCATAAGCTTCCCAACGCCCCCTTGACCTAATCATAAATCTGCCACTGCCCACTTAGTATTGAAAAATAAAATAGACTAACGCCCCCAATGGGAACTAAACCCCACCCCCACTCAGCTGCCTGTATCCTTCTCAACGCCCCCCTAGGCCTTCCCAACACCCCCAGGGGGGTAGTAGCGCCCCCGTTGAGAAACACTGTTCTATAGCAAGTACCCCATAAATAAAATAAAGGCCTAGTGCCATCAGCAATGCACTGGGCCAGACGCTGCCCTTGACATTTAGACACACAAGAACCAACCCGCTCACTTCAGCATCTATCCCTCAGGGGTGAAAAAAAGAAACCCTTAGAGCAGCAGAACAAGTGGTAAACAGGTTACAAAACCTTCCTATCGAATGGCCTTGAAACACAAAACCCAAGATGAGTGAGCAGACACTGAAAATTAGCCTTTTCAAGAGCCAGAGCCCAGCACCCTCTGGACAACACAACAGGCTACAGGCCACAGGGCTGAGATGAGCTGGACAATGTAGAGGATGTTCAAAATCTCAGCGAGAACACTAGTGGCAGGCGTGCCAGAACTGTCTTCATCACATTAGCCCCATCTCAATGCCCAGTGTACTAGCTTTTCTAGGATGCAAAACGCCCAGTGATTAGATACTCTTTGGTGAACTCCAAGGAGTATCCAATCACTGGGCTTTTCACGTCCTAGCAAGGCTAGAACACTGGGCATTGAGAAAGAGCCATTGCATGTATCAGATGGGGGGGGGGGTGCTTTCAGATTACTTTGTCCTGGGCCTAGCCAAAGCTGCGAGTGGCTCTGCTATTGCACACTAAAGTGCTGGCTTTTTAAATGGCTAACTCCACATGAAAATGCCCGAAGCTGCAATTCTTGCCTCAACGCGATTATGATTGGACATAGATGGGGGGAGGCCAACACTGTAAACTGCCTGGAGAGAAGAATCAGTTTATTCCAGTTAACAAGATTCTCCAAAAACCTGGAACATGTACAACTCCTGTGTTCTTGAAACTCTGCCCAAAACTGGATAATCAGACTTAGCAGTCATCCCCCCTCCAAAAAAAATAAGGTTATGCAAAGGTGTTGGAAAAGGGAAGTTTTAGGTGTGGTATGAAATGTGGGACCTTTTGAAAAGGTGTTGAATCTTGCGCCTGGAGAGGCAGGCACTCGACACCTCGATTAGCGTGCCAAAGGTATACCGGTACATAGATTTTCAAGTGCTGTTCACACCGATATGCGTGTCCTCCAATGGGCATTTGATCTTTTAGGTAGGTAGGGGTAGCGATGAGACTGGGCCATGTGGTTAAATGACTCACTTGAGCTGGAAGTGATGTACGCACAACACTGATATTCAAGAGCACCATTAGACTAATGGCAAGGAGAAGAGTGTATGGTACGCCACTCTGCAGCTGCTCCGTCGCCCACACTGCTGAGTGCAGCTACAGTGCTACCCTCTCCCCTGAGGCATCCACTACTCAGAGAGACACTAGGCCTACACGGTTTAATACCCACAAAAATTGTTGCAGAGCACAAACTGATGTTCTCCATTTCAGACTCTCAAAAACGAGTTAAAACACATTTTGTTGTTTAGGACAAGCTTTGGAGTTTTTAGAAATTAAAACTAATCTGTTCCAACGTGGTAAGCCAAGCGGTCTCAAATTTCAGGGGGATGCGATCAAAATCTTTCCCATCTGCCGACTGCGGTAAGTAGAGAGAAAGTTCAACTTAAATATTGGAGCTCTTCCTGCCACCATCTCTGCCTTGGATTTACGCCATCCATTTGCTGCAGAGGAGTTCGATTTAAAAAGGAAAAAAAGGGGGACAGGAAGCGATTTGACTTTTTATCGACTGTGTTTTTATTGAAAATAACCAAGCCAAGGGTCAACATCAGGCAATGCTGCCAGCGTTTGAGGCAATCCTGGGCCACAGATCAGCGCACTCCTTGGCAACAGGTCCCGTGATGGCAGAACCTAGGGAAACCAGAAACACAACATCCATGAGAAATACTCAAAATGAGCAATCTTTCACTACATTTACAGCAAGACGGGTGCTAACAGAACAGTGCAGTACAAGGCTTATGCAGTGCACCAAATATGAAACTATAACAAGTAAAAATTACTAATTTCTCAAAAGTTTCTTAATTTAATAGGTGTTCCATTCCTCATTGAGATTAATTCAGTACAAGGCACTGCCACCTCACCCACAAGAAATGGTCATGATATTCCCTTCAGCGACAACTCACCCGGTCACAGAATAGACGAAGCGAGTGCTTTTAAAGAAGGGATGGTGCGACACGACAGCACAACAGAACAGCTCTGGGCTACTCACCTTTCATTTCCCCTTTGACGTTGACTATGACCCCCGCATTGTCTTCAAAGTATAAGAACACGCCGTCTTTTCGTCGATACGACTTCCGTTGCCGTATGACCACCGCAGGATGCACTGCGAGAGCAAAGAAGAGACAACAGTAAGAAACTGACTGTGCTGCTGCTGCAAACCAACAGCATCAATGCATGTCAAGGCCCGGCCAGTTCTTCTCCCAAGACGCTGCCGCCGCGTCGAATGTGATCAATAGGCCAGCGCGCTATGAAGAGCATAACCACCGAGGGGAAGGAGGGACTTGGCCCCAGATTAAACCCCATTGACCCCCTCTGGAGAAGGCAAGCCACCGTGGCCCAGGAGCACAGCTCAGTAGCAACGCAGCACTCACAAGCTAAATATACTGTGAAGGGAAGGCAAGGGAAGGCGTTACTTTATTTTAAATTTCTACTGGGCATTCAATTCTATAAATTTGTACGTTTTTGCTGAGGAACCAAAACCTGTTTTCTCATCCATAGTTTGGCCAATTATGTCATTTTAAAATGGAAAAACATGAACTCTTCAAAAGAAATTGCATTTGCAAAACTTTTAAGAGCCATTTCATTAACTCCAAGAAATCTTTCTCTATGGGAGCATTTCAATCACTGCTTTTGTAAAAACACACACATAACAGCCACCCTGCTCCCTTCTCCCTGGCACGCTATCCATTTAATTCAGCTAATTACATTCCCCACATAATAGAGTAAACAGACTGACACAGTAAACTGGGTTTCCATTTGACGTCAACCATTCGAAAAGAAAACAAGAGTGGAAATACTTAAAATGTGCATAATTTCCACCATGTGGAATAAGGAATTAATTTGTTAGTGAGCCGGGGGAAAGTGAGGAAAAAGGAGTTGTATATTATGTACAACCCAAGTCCTGAAACCACAGTAACCCACGTTTATATTAACATTTTTGACAGTTCTACATTTCTTCTTAATTTTCATTCATTGAAATCTAATACATACATAATAGACAGCATTTCAAATGAATTTTCTACACTAGTGTTCCATTCCTGATTGAGATTAATTCAGTACAAGGCACTGCCACCTCACCCACAGAAAATGGTTATGATATTCCCTTCAGCGACAACTCACACGGCCACAGAACAGACGAAGCGAGTGCTTTTAAAGAAGGGGGACAGCCACACAAGTCCATATGGGTCTATGCGATTCACATGTACACACATACACGTCTGCATAACCCCAACTAATCATTCAGTATAAAATCAACTAATTTGCGCTGAACCACAAAACAGGCAAAAAAAAAACCCAAATGACTGAAGGCAATGATTGAAGTTTTAGTCGTACTACAACTAAAACAGCTTGTCTACATTAACTTTGTAGTATCTACAGTCAAGTGCGCGCTGTTCTAATACGGCAGTCTCACAAGACAGTCAAACAATATGGTCAGTGTTGGCAAAATAGAACACTGTCAGTGACAGCAGGCAGGCACCACTCACCCTTCTTCCTGAGTTCTGGCTTGCCTTTCTTCACTGTGGCCATCACCATGTCACCCACACCTGCGGCGGGCAGCCTGTTCAGGCGTCCCTTGATGCCTTTGACGGAGATTATGTACAGGTTCTTGGCTCCTGGATGGGAAAACAAAGAAAAAGGACAAGTTCTTGGCTTGAGTTTCGACTGGCAAATCAAGAGGGGGAGAGCTCAATCTGGCCGCCAAGAAGCAACGCTTCTCTCCTTCCCTGGCTGCAACTTGAGGACTGAACTTACACCCAAAGGAAACTGAAGTGAGCATGTCAATTTCAGCTCCACAGCCACACAATTCGTTTTGATGACAGTGCACAATACTTGTCAATTATAGTTCCATCACTTGCTATCCATCCTTGTTTTTTCTCAGTTTAAACACTATGACAGATAGTTGGATGTTCCACTGCGGATTGAGACTGTACAGTACAAGGCACTGCCATCACACCAAGCAACGGATTTCTGTTCCCTTCGTCGACAACTCACCCAGTCACAGATCAGACAAAGCAAGTGCTTTTTGAAGGGGGGGGGTGTCCCCCAATTCAATACCATTTTCAAGAAAATTAAGACCACTACACAGGGGTGTGTGTTACTTGGTATAATATCGCTATTGTTATTACATTGTTATGATGTAATGCAATACATGTACACAATGAAAGAATTATGATATTATGCTATTATAGTGAAGCCAAATGCAAACACATATCAGCATCGCCGGTGTCGTGTCAATGGGTATTTCTCAAAACCTAGTCTGCACACTTCTAAGTGTGCTCAGCCTAATTAGTCACGCCCAGTGATTGGATACTCCACAGAGTTCACCAAAGACTATCCAATCACTGTGAGTGACTAATTAGGCTGAGCACACTTGGAAGTGTGCAGACTATGTTTTGAGAAATACCCAGAATGGTGACCAACCAAGCTACTACAACGCTCGGTAGGGGTTAAGGTCATGTGAACAGCCCTTTGGTAGCTCATCTCAACGAGGCAGCACATCTCAACAGAGCAGCGGCAAGCAGGCAGTCAGGCAGGGCACAGAACCATCCCTGAATGCCCATTAAACAAGCCACATACCTGTGTTGTCCGCGCAGTTGATGACTGCTCCCACTGGGAGACCCAGCGAGATGCGGAACTTGGCTCCAGATGACCCACCACGTCCTGTGAGGAGAGGAGAGAAGACACCATCACAATAGGCACAAACACATATCACACCATATACAGTTCATATGAATTTTCTAAGCAAGTGTCCCATTCCTCATTGAGATTAATTCAGTACAAGGCACTGCCACCTCACCCACAAGAAATGGTCATGATATTCCCTTCAACGACAACTCACCCGGCCACTGAATAGACCAAGAAAGTGCTTTTAAGAAGGGGGACAGCCACACAAGTCCCTATGGGTCTCTACTCTACCTCACCCACTACATTAAGGCTAACTGATGAATACAGGCAAAATGTTAGTCATTACTCTACAAAAAATGCCAAGATATTGAGGATGAAGTCCTCCCCAATTCAGTCATTTGTAGGTATGGCTAGATGAGGTACTAAAACATTGGCGACAAACATATTACTAATGTGCAAAGAAATTGCAAGCCACTTTAGGACCTCAGCTGCTTCCTAAACAGTACTATTACCTGTCTCTAATCTGCAAAATGTTATAAACATCAGACTTGTAGACTAATATTCAATACTCACAGTACTCACCCACCACATATCACACGACTTCAAAACACCACCAATGGCCATGGTACCAAGTGACCACACACCAAGTCTATTGCTGACAACTGGTCTCCCAATTCACATGATATCTGATTCTGCACCACAACATGAACCCAAAACCAACGCAACATCAAGCATGGATACATGCCTGTCCTGCAACCACAAGGCCACAACGGCTCATCTTCCCCGTCTCTTCAGCTGCTCGGCTCTAGGCTATACATTGCAGAAAGTTAACCCTCAAAAAGGTGTTCCATAGACCTGGAACTGTTGCACACTACACGTCTATCAATGCAGGTGAAGACTGCATTGGATGTCTGATTTGCACTGATCTACCACTCGTCTACAGAACCAAATTAGCAGTACAGGTAAGCTATTGCACATTTCGTGCTACATCCTACGGTTTGAGTTTATGCTCACCGACTAGCAATATCGCTTGCTACCTGCCAAAACATTAGGCTATAAGCAGCCCTCTGCCCAAGTCGGTACCCAACACGTAAAGCAGGGGAAGACAGTCGACAACAACATAGCTACAGTACGTAACAGTTGCAGAATTGTATGTGACGTTTAGTTCAAGGCTTCCATTATCCGCATGCTCAAACTCATGCCGACCACACGCTAATGTTACTTAGCCTAGCTCCATTTGACAGGGACCTATGCCCATTGCCCAGGTGCACAAAACACATTTCCCACACTGCAAAAGTTGCTATTGTTCGCGTATACACAACCAACTCAAAAGCGACATTGCATTCACGACTGTCGTTTATTCCATATCACCGCGCGTACTTACACATTCTACTTAGCGTGTACTGCTAACAGCAAACATGGCTTCCAACTCTGTCGGCAAATGCAACTGCTTTATAATTCAAGCTCGACCATAATTTTACCAACATATACACCGATATTGTAAGAGAAATGTAACACATCCACACATATGTATTAATTTGGTTCCTTAAATGTCTTAAAAACGCTGGATGAAGATAGATTTGGATAGCGGCCTCTTACCTCTCTTAGACATAGCTGCTGAGGGCGAAAGAGGAAGGAGGAAAAGGAATGCTGGGATATAAAGTTGAGCACACGTGGCTTCCGCCTCTCGACGGTGATTCACAAGCGCTCAAAGCCAAGTGCGCACTGACATGGGGCAGAGAATACCGAAGTGTTTTCCACTTTTTGAACCATATTTTAGAAAAGAAAATGTGATTTAAAAAATATATATCACACTCCAAAAGTTATTTGCATACAGTTTTCGTATGTGATTTTGTTTAGCAGCTTTTTGGAGGATTGCATGTTTGTGTCAAAACACTGCACACTGTATTTTGCGCGTGTGTGCGCGCGCGCTTGTGTGTGTATAGTTTTTCATGTCCACTAATGTAAGCCCATTCTGCCTATCTGTTTTATTCTGCAGCCCAACTTGTGATTGTACACATGTGTCGTAATAACCTTGGCCTGGCCAAAGGTGTAACAAGCACCTCTTTTTAAATTATTATATATTAAAAAAAAAAAAAAAAACATTTGTGAAGGAATGGACTGCTCTCAGCAGGGCTGTAGTCAAGTCCACCTTTGTAGAGTCCAAGACAAGTCCAAGACCAAAATAGTCAAGTCCGAGACAAGTCCGAGTCCAAAGAGGTTAGAGTCCGAGACAAGACCGAGTCCGAAAAGATTAGAGTCCAAGTCAAGTCCGAGTCACATGTCCGTCAGTGTTAAACAATGAAAAGGATGAATTTCAATAATGTGAAACTTTGAAGGTAACCTATATGCCATGGATGTGAAGACAAACTTGTTTGTTATTGGATTTCAATCTCCACTTTAGAATCTATGATGGCCAGTGTTCTAAGCAAAATAATGAAAGACCCTGGCCAGTCCAAAAGCCTATTTGGCAAGACCAATGTCCGAATCCAAGACAAGTCAGAGTTCACACACTACCGAGTCCAAGACAAGTCCAAGTCCACAAAAAAATGAACTTAAGTCCGGACTCGGGGCGAGTCCGGACTCAAGTACTACAGCCCAGAATCCAGCATGGAACTGTCATTGGATGCCACCTGTGCAATAAATCCAGTCATGAAATGTCCTCGCTCCTAAATATTACACATTCAACTGTCAGCTTTATAATAAAATGGAAGTGTTTGAAAACAACAACTCAGCAACAAAGTGGTAGGTCACATAATCTGACGGAGAGGGGTCAGCAGATGCTGAGGTGCACAGTACAAACTTTGTAGCCTACTGTGCACCTCAGCCTCAGCATCCGCGGACAAGTCTCTGTCAAAGAGGTGGCAGACTTTCTGTACAGACAATTGCCACAGAGCTCCAAACTTCATGTGGCCTTCAGATTAGCCAACGTGCAGTAGGGCCTATACAATCTTCATGGAATGGGTTTCAATGGCGGAACAGTTGCATCCAAGCCATACATCACCAAATGCAATGCAAAGCGTTGGATGAGGTGGTGTAGCATGCTGCCACTGGACTCAGTGTAAATGTGTTCTCGAGTGATGAATTACTCTTTTCCATCTGGCAATCTGATGGATGAGTCTTGAGTCTGGATTGAAGGTTGCCAGGAGAATGGCACATTTTGGACTGCATTGTGCCACGTGTGGAATTTGGTGGTTTTGCTCCCAATCTTGTGCGAACAGGTTGGAGCGGACCCCTCTTCCAACATGACTGTGTACCAGGTCACAAAGCACATCTCCTTAAAGACATGGATGACTGACAGGAGTCATGGATGACTGGACATGAGTCTGGTCTCTGGTGTGAATGAACTTGACTGGCCTGCAGAGCAGTGTTAATTTTGTAAACCATGACTATGACTAAAATATTTCGTCAAAGCCCTTTTTTGATTTTCGTCATTTAGACTAAGACTAAGACTAAATTGGGAAGGCAATGACTAAAATATGACTAAGACTAAAATTGATTTTCGTCATTGTGACTAAGACTAAGACTAAATTTTAAAAAGCTGACTAAATTAACACTGGTTTTAAATAAAATAGAGAAAAAGAGAACCAGTGTGTGAAGAAGTTTCATTCTGCACAGTGTGATATATGTTAAAAAGAGAAGCAGTGTGCGGAGAAGGTTTATTCTGTACAGTCAATGATATATGTTAAAAAGAGAAGCAGTGTGTGGAGAAGATCTATTATGTACAGTGTTGGCTAAAATGACTAAAATGACAAAAAATTGACTAAGACTAAAATTGATTTTCGTCATTTAGACAAAAACTAAGACTAAATTGTGAAGTCATTTACTAAAATATGACTAAGACTAAAATTGATTTTTGTCATTGTGACTAAGACTACGACTAAATTAAAAAAAGCTGACAAAATTAACACTGCTGCAGAGTCCTGACCTGAATTTGATAGAACTGCTTTGGGATGAATTAAAGGTGCACCGTGTAATATTTGTGGTAGTTCATCTGCAGAATTCATGCTGCCTATTCAAAAATGTTACATTTTTCATGAATACTTACCACCACCACCAAATTTTAAGTATTCATTCATTATGACTGGGAAAATAGCACTTTTCATACATGAAAAGGGGGATCTTCTCCATGGTCCACCATTTTGAATTTCCAGAAATAGACGTTTTTAGATGAAAAACGTAGAGTACTTTGATTATACTAGTAAATATTGATTTATTATTTGGTAAATATTCATGAAAAGATCAAAATTGGTAATAGGCAGCAGTTTCAGTGAGCAACATAGTTGCAGTACCCATTCTGGCCACATCCTACACGGTGCACCTTAAAGTGTAGACTGATAGCCAGGCCTTCTCAACTAACATCAGTGTGTGACCTCAGCAATACACTTTTGGTAGATTAGTAAAAAAAATCCTATAAACCCACTCCTCTATCTTGTGGCCAGCCTACCAAGAGGAATCGAGGCTGTAGTAGCTGCAGAAGTTCAACCGGCATCATATTGAACCCTATGGGTTAAGAATGGAATGGCACTTCAGTTCATGTGTGAATCAAGGGAGGTTAGCAATTTTTTTTTAAAGTATTTTTTTAGGGCTTTTTGCCTTTATTATTTCGGGACAGTATGAGAGTAGACAGGAAATTACTGGGAGAGAGAGATGGGGGAGGATTGGGAAATTACCCTGTCCGGACTCGAACCGGGGTCCCCATGGGTGGGCATGCAAGCCCAAATGTGGGAGGCTTAGCCCGCTGCGCCCCAGCGCCCCCGGTTAGCAAATATTTTTGAGTGTATGTTGACTTAACTGACATTTATTGGAGCAAATAAACAAATAACAAGGGTACACTTTTTCAGACAGTTTTAATGATCACGGTTAGTTTGTCAAGCCATTACCATTATACACTTTAAATTATGGTAATACAGCATAACATCAATTAAATAAGAATAAAATGTTTTGTTCAAGTACAACCCTATTCCTCTCTCTCACTCAGCCACTCTCTCTCTCACTCTCTCTCACACACACACACACACACACACACACACACACACATGCACGCACACACTCGCACGCAAACACTCAAGTACAATTATATAAACCTGAACACAATACTTGTGCTAGATTACAAGCTTACATAATATGTTAACATTAACTTGGGATCTTGGGATATCACAGAAACGCTTAGTGCATCGCACAACAAACAATATTTAGGATATTTTTACTTAAAGGTCCAGTCCGCAGAATTGTTAGATGTTCATTTCTTAATGTGGGTTGCAGGTTCACAAACATTGTCTCTTATTCAAGCCCTGATAACTTTTGAAAAAGAGAAACAAAATCTTAAACATTGGACCTTGAAAAGCAATGACAGCATTTAAGCAACATAACCAGAACACAGTTAATCATTTATTAGGATAATAATAATGGGTATCACAAATCCGGGGTGCTTTTCTCGAAAGCGTAGCTGTTAGCAGTTAGCAACTTGGGTAGTTACCAAAGGGGAATTGCATTGCAAACAACAAAGTAGCTAATGCAGTTAGCAACTTTGGTTTCGAGAAATGCACCCCTGAACTGAAAGCTTATTAGGTGATCAGAACTTCAAAACAAAGGCTCACAGCTCCTCGAGACTTTGAGATGATCAGTAGCCCTTCATGAACACAACATCTCTATTTTTATTTACACTAGTATGAACATTACTTTATGATGATGCTTTGTCTCTTGAATTATGTTTTCAACCTATGTATGCTCTACTTACTTGAACTGTATACACAAGATAGGTTAATCAACTGTGTGTGTGAGAAAGAGAGAGATATAGAGTGAGAGAGAGAGAGAGAGAGAGAGAGAGAGAGAGAGAGAGAGAGAGAGAGAGAGAGAGAGAGAGAGAGAGAGAGAGAGAACAACATGAAAAAGAGCGATAGATAGAGAGTTGGATATCCAACACTAAAACGTGTCTATGGCACAGATGGAAACAAGCTGTTTGTTTGGTGTGTCTAATGTGTTTTAGCAACATATGCAGGTCCGGAAAGGGGGCGGGGGCGTGGAGCATGGCAGAGGTCAGTGCTGGCAACCATGCCCACTCAGTAGGGGTTCGCCCTGGGCAAGTCGGTTACCTTGGACCCCTTTCATCTGACCAGACTTCCAGAGTCAGGGAACATGCACACACACACGCGCGCATGCACGCACGCACGCACGCACGCACGCACGCACGCACGCACGCACGCACGCACACACACACACGCACACAAAGAAAGGAAAAAAACAAACACACACACGAACACACACACAAAGAAAGAAAGAAAGACAGAAACAAACAAACACACACACACGAACACACACACATACACACAAAGAAACAAACAAACAAACACACACATGAACACACACACACACACACACACACACACTCTCTCTCTCTCTCAAAAGGCCCTCATGTCCCCTCAGGGTATCCAGTCCAGCCTTGGTGAGAAGGGGGTCTTCTTCTCCCGCTCCCCGTTACCCTCCGGCCCCCAGTCCTGCTCCATCTCTTGGTCTCGGTCCCGCTCTCTCTCTCTCTCCCTCTCCGTCTCGCTCTCCTCCATTTGGGTGGTGGAGGCCTCGGTGCCGCCCAGCTCGTTGTCGGACTGCTGCTTGGTCTCGCAGGTGGCGTGGGGGTGGGTCTGCCAGGTGCCGTCCCGGTAGGTGCAGAAGCACACCGTGCGCTCGTCCACGCCGACGCGCTCCCCGGCCGGGATCACACGGTTCCCCACAAAGCAGTTGGGTCCTGCAGGACAAACACAACAGAGAACATTTGTATTTATTAAAAGGTACACTGTGTAAGATGTTTAGCTGTTTCTTTCCAGAATTCA
The DNA here is from genome assembly GCF_034702125.1 of Engraulis encrasicolus. NCBI lineage: Eukaryota > Metazoa > Chordata > Actinopteri > Clupeiformes > Engraulidae > Engraulis > Engraulis encrasicolus. The sequence goes on along the minus strand of NC_085858.1, from coordinate 48,733,972 downwards.
TGCTACCCATTCACTAATGTTACCTTTTTCATGAATACTTACCACCACCATCAAATTCTAAATTTTCATTATGACTAAAAATGGCACTGTTCATACATGAAAAGGGGGATCTTCTCCATGGTCCGCCATTTTGAATTTCTAGAAATAGCCATTTTTAGCTGCAAAAATTACTGTACTTGGGCCACACTAGAAAATGTTAGTTTATTACTTAGTAAACTTTCATGAAAAGATCAAATTTGGCAATAAGCAGACCAGTTTCAATGAGCAGCATAGTGGCAGTACCTTTTTGACCATTTCCTGCACAGTGCTCCTTTAATTAATATGTTTTATTTATACCTCTATATTTATGAATAATTTATCTGTTATTATTAATTTCCATTATGTAAAATGCTTAATTAAATTGCACTACAATAAAAAACTGCAAGGACAGGGAAAAGGTAAGGTCATTTGCCTAGGAACATTTCAGCCAATGTGTCAGTCTATCTGAAGTGACCATGTTCAGGTAAACCTCGGAGGACACATTTATCTCCTTATGTTTCCCAAGCCATATCGAACCAATGACTCATCGTGCAATAATATCAGTACTGTTCAGAATAAATAGCTGAAATACAGACTTTCAAAATGTCTGTCATGTCACTCTTGCTGCTGCTATGTTGTACACTAAATTCGTACACCTTTCAACTGATATTGTACATTTCATACTATCGTTTCGTAGTTTCCTTTGGTGTTTCATAACCAGAAGTATTATTTCAATGTGGTCTAGATCAGGGGTTCCCAAACTTTACCATGACACGACCCCCTGTATACCAGTAGATTCCAGCCAAGGCCGCCCTGACATGGGCCGTGTTACACTACACACTACTAGACTACCCTCAATGGAGTTGGCACATCCCAAAAACCCATCCAAACAAAACAGGAAATATAAGGGCCCGGTAGATCCTCCATCAGAGATACAGTAGTCTGGTATAATACAGTTCTTAATGGGCACATTGTTAAGCGTATACTTGGTTTATTTGCTCTACTTTAGTTATTTATTTTATTTAACCATTTATTTTGTTTTACTATACTTTTCCTGACAACTTCCTGCAGCCGCCACAGGGGTCCCCGGCCCCCACTTTGAAAACCACTGGCTAGATATTCTAATCTATCCCTTTTTTTTATTTTGTCCACTGTTTTGGTTGTGCATCTTCTGCAGCCTGTTCCAAATGATATCCCACTATAATATTTAGTGGCATAAACATGCCAGCATATGCTTGTCACAAAGGTCTATAGCACCAGGGATGGGCAACTTTCTTGATGAGGAGGGCCACATTTTGTCATCGCTTCCATCGGAGGGCCATATGACCACGAATCTGACGCTTACTCGCAGAGCTTGAGGAGCGGTTGGTAGCTCACTGACTTGATTTAGAAGTGATTTAAAAAAAAAAAAAATCTGGTCAATTTCAAAATTAGGTCTTACCTACGGGCCGTGCAGAGTGAGGAGGCGGGCCGTGTGTGGCCCCTGGGCCTCCAGTTGCCCATCCCTGGTCTATACATACAGCAGGGGTGGGGAACCTATGTCTCGAGGGCCATTTGCGGCCCTTGAGGCCGTTTTATCCGGCCCCCAATATAATTTTAATGTTATGCAGCTTCACATGAAATATGACATATTTTGTAAAGGAATCTTAGAAAATACATTTGCAATACAATTACCGTAAGTTACATTCCGGGGACCTAGAGAAGGTGGGGTCTGTTTTAAGTGGCTGCCTTCAATATAGGCCTCAAGTGCAGAGAGAAATTCTGGTTTGTGTTCATAGTACGGCCCTCAGAGGAATTTTACGGCCCTCGGATGAATTTGATGTGGCCCCCCGAATTAAAAAAGGTTCCCCACCCCTGACATACAGTATGGAATCTGCTCAGGTAGAGAGATGTCAGATGAGGTTATTTACTTTAAGCTGACCCTCAGAAATGTTTTGATTTCCTCTGACAGATGCAGTACAGGGGAAAAAACCCAGTCATCCATTATATAACCTGAAGTCTTTTGATCTTCTGTGTTGACTCCTTAACAAAAAACAATTCACTGACAGACTATGGTGCCTCCCTTGTCTGATGATGGCTTGAAAGGAATACGCAAAATGCACATTAACTTCAATGTTTTGATGTGCTGTTGGCTGGGTGATGATAGTAATATGAGGTTTGTGTTTTTTTTGGTGGAGATATGGTGTGTTTGTATTATACCTCCACAGACACGTCATTTTCTTTTGATCTTCTACTTCATAGCTCAGGGGCTATATTAATTTGCTTGCTGTGCAGCCCAATTGAACATTTTGATGTTGCGATGTTTTTTTTTCTTTTCCCCAATTTGGAAGTCCCTCCTTTTGACACCCCTTGAGATTGTGGAGGCTTTCTGAAACGCTACTGCAGCAAGAGCTCCAGATTGTTGTTTATCCTGCCCGTTTCAGCCTTCATTGTGAGTTGATTCCCGTTTCAACACCAATCATCGGTAATCCCCAGCAAAGTAATTGAAGGGATGTGATTGTGGTGGATTTGCTGCTGGAGTCATTGTTTATTCTTGCTTTCTCACACAAACAAAACACAAGAGCAGCGTCACACGTAGAGGCTAGGAGGCACATGCGCTTGCAAACTCTCTCTCTCTCTCTCTCTCTCACACACACACACACACACACACAGGCACACACATTCACACACAAAGGCACACTCATCCACCACACACCCACACACATGCAAATGCACCCACATGGACACACTGACAATCATACTCAGACACACACATACACAAAACACACACGCACACACAATCTGTTCTTCTTGTGCCTTCTGTTGGAGAGTGGCCCCATGCGGCTGTGTTGTGTGCTAGATTCTATTTTGGTTGGGAATAGTGGCGAGGGCCATTTAGTCTTGTATTGAACATCTCTGTTGCGTCACGCTTTTTCCACTGCACGGATATCAGATCTCCACCACAACACAACACAACACAACACAATCAAAGGGCCCTCCCTCCGCCAATCAATACAATTCCCAGAATGCCAAAGTCATTCCCGGCTTCGCACATGACTGATTAGCAGGTAGGCTAGTGTTTCTTGCATTATATAAAACATAATATAAAACAAAAGAAATAATAGAGATGTCTTCTAGAAGACCATTTTCATCTTTTCATGCAAGGGTATAATAATTATATCATTCCGTTACATAATTGCTTCCCTTGTACAGTATGTGCTGTATATTTACCAATTAGAGTGCGCCCTGCAGGCCTCCAGGCCAATAACTAACAATAGCAATGTTGTCTACTGGTGGTGGTGGTTGGGGATTTGAAATATTCATGCTCTATCGTAAATGACAAAGCAGTTAGTTCTGCCATTTCTTTTGCAAAGAGTGGCAAAGGGGCTATGATTCATAGCAAAACCTACTGTGGGAGTGATGGTATCAAAGGTAATAGCCTATTCTGAGCAATCATCAATCATCACTCATCAAGATAACTTGGAATAGCAGAAAACAACTTCTTTAAATCATTCCATTCGATATTTTAGAGCCATTGCTCATTGCCCTGTGTATCATTGCCTTAAGTGGCGATTGTCACTCACCATTCTTGCAGACAGGACAGCAGTGGTTGGGCTCGAATGTGGGGTCCACACAGTGCAGAGCAGGACATCCGGACACGGTGCAGTACACCTCCCTGTTCGCCTCACAACGGCATTTCTCACACGGAGATAGCTTGACCAAGAAGAAGAAAAGGAAGGAATAGAAGAAGAAGAAGAAGAAGAAGAAGAAGAAGAAGAAGAAGAAGAAGAAGAAGAAGAAGAAGAAGAAGAAGAAGAAGAAGAAGAAGAAGAAGAAGAAGAAGAAGAAGAAGAAGAAATAGAAGAAGAAGAAGAAGAAGAAGAAGAAGAAGAAGAAGAAGAAGAAGAAGAAGAAGAAATAGAAGAAGGAATAGAAGGAATAGAAGAATTAGAAAAGGAAGGAATAGAAGAAGAAGAAATGAAATGTTATGTAATGTTCATAATGTAAAAGAAGAAACACCCATTAGTGAGGCATCTGCTACTCTCTCAGTCTAAAAAAAAGCAGGAGTCTGGCCTAAATTCCCAATGTGCTGTTTCACTGATGTGCTCTCATCAAAATTACAAGTGTAAGGCATGTCCATGACATTTTCAACCTTTACTAAAACCAGGTCAGAGAAGCAGATATAGCCTTTCACCAGATATGTGATACGCACATTATGCAGGCCAGGGCACAGCTCTCTGTTTTAGACCTGCTCACATATGCACAAGTGGAGATCTTAAAATGAATCTACTCAGAACTGTGGTCTGCAGCTTCACCAAATTAGTTGAGCAGCAGACTTACAAAAGAAACTGATATCACTGAGAACAAAGATGTTGTAATCTTTTATTAATGGTAATGACTTTATGCTAATGCTTTTACTCCTGGCAGACATTTCATATCCAGAACATTTCTGCAGATAAGCCACTTCTATGAGAAACACTTCCAAGCACTTGTGAGTGTTCGTCTCATTACAATAATACCCTCTGCTATATTTTGTTTCCAAGCTAGACCTCCAAGTGTAAATTCTACCTCATATGTTGGCAATGTGCCTGATATTACAGTTGGCTCATTACCAAAAGTGACTGACGGGCATGCCGCACATGAGTCATTGTGGCATCCACAGCATGAGCTGTTTACATAACAGGAAGAATCAATGTGCTTACAGCTGACCCCCAGGTGGCGGGATCATCCATGGCAATGGATGCATCCATGTGTAGCCTACTACAATGTGTTATGTGTAAAAGAACAGTAAGACAGCATTCTGTTTGCAGCCTTTGAATACAAATGCAATTAGCTGCTAAAGTAATATAACATATCCCACCATCATTTTCACCCTTACAGTACAAGGGGGTGTTGTTATTGATGGAATTCACAATATTTTCTAAGTGCACATAAAAGTCAAACTGATTTTCAATCTATAAATGGTAACACAGCATCTCACCTTAAACTCCTCCAGAGGTCTGTAAGTTTTCCCTCCATACATGCAGACCTTGCTGACAGCTTCGCACACGGGGCAGCAGTTCTTGTACTTAATTCGCGTGCAGCGCGGGTGGATACGCGGGCATTTTGGTCTGACACAGATAGGTCCATCCTCGGTGCAGGTGCACGGACAGGCAGTTGGGCTTGGATAGTACACTTCTCCGATGCCGTAGACGAAACCATGATCATCAATACACCACTTCCCACGGTAGTCGCCGAATTCATACTCCAGGTCAGCCTTGGACGAGGAGTATTCCGAGACTGCCCGAGAAACGCACCAGAAGATCCCGACCGACAGACACAGACCGTGAGGGCGCATCATTGCCGATCTCAGCGCTGTGCCGGTCTGGTCTGGCAGGCGGTTGTGCGCTTTTGAGGAGAGAGGAGCCCGAGTTTATGGCCTGCTGCCCAGTAGCCACATGGATGCGACACACTACCCTGGGAAACAAACTTCCGTCCCATTGGTGGAGGACATCAAACAAACACTCTCCATTGATCATGTCAGTGGGTTACTGGGATTGGCCTATTTAAAAGTCTCTGCTACCATGTAGGAAACTCATTTAATAGACAAGTGATGAATGACATTAATAAAAAAAACATTTTCCAAACATGCTATAATTGCACCATAAGCACATAGATGACTTTTTCTGCACAGCGTATGCCAGTCATCTTGCAGACTTGAAGGATGTCACATTTTACATGAAAAACACAGCAACAAAATATTTCACAATAGAAATTACTTTATTGGAGTAATATAGTTTAACAGTACAAAAACTATAAGGGTGACAAAGGCTTGCTAAAAGGTCCAATTTCAACAAATCTAAAAAGGAATCCATGTCATGACAGATATGCAGTTAGTGACGGGATGTGAAAGTCACCTTCCATCACCCGTTTAATAACAGTGAATACATCAGATGTTAAAACAGTCAAATATCCAGCTCATGAGGTTGGGGAATTTTTTTGGTAAAATAGTCGGTAACTACAGTCCGTTCACACTAGAGATCTTCTCACTAATTTTATAATATAAAAAAGGAGGCAACCAAATATAGCATGTCAAAAAAAAGAGAGGGAGGGAGAGGGGTTAGGGCAGGGGTTAAAGAGAGAGAAAGAAAGAAAGAGGGGGAAGACAGAATGACAAAATGTGCCTAAGGCATGGAGAACAGCTGGCATGAGCCCAGAGCCCCCTGATATCAGGCCCCCCACCCCCCCTCTTCTCTTCTCTTGCATAGGGGCTGAGGAGGGCAGGAGACCAGCAGGTACACTGGTGTCACTTCCTAGACAGTTGGCACGGATCCCCACTGCTATAGTTGCCATTTCCTGAAGTGGGCGAGGGGCCTCGTTAGCCTGGAGAGAGAGGAGAGCACAGTACAGTACAGCACAGCGCAGCTTCCAAAGTCAGGTAAGCTGCTGTGTGTGTTTTGGTAATGAAAGCCAGCTCGATCTAAAGGGGGTTTCAAAGTATCCTCAGTCGGCCTGATAAAGCTCATAGGTGCCGTGAGTGAGCGGAATAAAAATTACTTTTTTAATCTAAAAAAAAGCACTCTGCTGCCCTCAGTCCTGTCTAGAGAGACGGAACATTCAGAGCTAGTCTGCCCTGCTGAACTAGTTACATAACAAACCCAGTGCTGAGTACACACCGGACCGAAGCAAGAACTAGCACCCTATGAGTTATAGGATGGCTAAAGGCATTGGCTAGAGGTGGCTGTGAGGGAGGCTAGGTTGGTGCTGCCGGGGAAAGTGGCGCGGGGGTGGTAGTGGGGGGTCAGGCAGGTAAACAGTGGGGTGCGGTGAGGGATATTATTGGAGGGGAGGTGCAGGTGGTTGCTCCTCTGGGGCAGGGGGCTCGGGGGGAGGAGGTGGTGGTGCAGCAGCAGCAGCGGCGCTGGCGGCGGCGGGGGGGGCAGCAGGGGCTTCTGGTCCTGGAGGGTTGGAGGAGGTGGTGTTAGTGGAGGGCGTGTTGGAGGAAGAGGAAGAGGAGGAAGAAGAGGAGGAGGAAGAGGAGTTGGTGTTGGTGGTGCCACTGCTCTCAGAGGAAGCAGTGCTGTCGGTGGTCCCCTCATGCGTGGTGCCCTCCACCACGGGGGGTTCTGCGCCTGGCGGGGTGGGGGTGCTCTCCGGGGTCGAGGCCGGGGCTGGAGGAGCAGCAGGAGGAGGAGGAGGAGGCGCTGCAGCAGGAGCAGGAGCAGGAGCAGGAGGAGGAGTGGCAGCAGGGGTGGGGGCTGGTGGCTGTGACGGAGGTGCTGCTGCTGCTGCCGCCTTGTCCACCGCTGCCTTGTCCTTGTCCTCTACCTCGGCCGGCTGGCTCTCGCCGGCGCCACTCTCGCTGGGGGGGGCCTCATCTGCAAGGGCGAGACCGAGAGAGACCCACAAATTATGCAGATGCAGCAGCCAGCGGCGGATATCTGCTGGACCTTGCGATCCTTTATTAATGCACTAATTAAAAGCTCTAATGCACCGATCAAAAAACTTTATGTCAAACTGCTGGGATGGGACTTCCAATATCTAATTAGGCAGGGGCTAATGGGATGATGCATTATGAAGCTCTGAGACTGAAGACGCGCGCACACACACAGGCGCACACACACACACACACACACACACACACACACACAGGCACACACACACACACACACCTCTTAGTTACTTAATAGCAATCTCCTTTTCATCTCCCTTTGATGCCAAGCCCATTTACATGATGAGAGTAGTGCCACAGTGTTCCGCGATATGGATCCTGAATAACTAAATAAGCAGGGAAACTAAACGGCCGACTGACTGAACAGCCGACCGACAGAGTGAGAGTGAGAGAGAGGCCAGACAGATGTCCTGTTGATAATTCGGTTCTGTAATGTGCTTTTAAATAGCCATTGCAGTTCCTGGCCTGCATCTTCTGAGACCAGTTATTACGGAAGTGCTCCGTCTGCGTCCTCTGCTTTTTAAACCCAGCCTTAAAGGAACAGTCCACCCTTTTTTGATTTTCACATATTTGCAGTATTTTCTAGCATTATTCATGAATCGATGTGCATGTAATTTTCTTCTCTGTGTTTCCATTGCCTAGTTTAACAGTATAGCCAAATTAAGCGTAGCAATGCAAGTCTATGGGGGCAAACAAAACATCATCAAATGTACTTATAAAGTACTTTAAAATTAATGTAA
>NC_085858.1:48643303-48720803 GCF_034702125.1 Engraulis encrasicolus | reverse complement strand
TGTGTGTGTGTGTGTGTGTGTATTTGTGTGTGTGTGTATTTCTCTGCATGTGTGTATTTGTGTGTGTATGTATTTCTCTGCATGTGTGTGTATTTCTGAGTGTGAGAGTGTGTGCGTGTGCGTGTGTGTATACAGTTATCTCTGGGAGCACTCTGCTCTGAAGCCGAGAGAGAGAGAGGGGGGAGGGGAGGATTGGGGAGAGGAGAGGAACGAGGACAGGAAATGAGCGGGACAGCGTGACGGCGGCAGATAAAGCGCTCACCATCGGGGTCCTCTGCGGGCTGGATGGCCATGTAGGCCTCCCCTTTGTCCAGGCGAGACTGCCGCTGCCTGTTCTCCTCCTCCTGGGCCGCCTCGGCACGGTTCTTGGCATTCACGTAGGCCAAGTAGGCCGGGGAGTTGTGGTAGGCCTTCAAGGAGTCATTGTATTCAATCTGGACGGACGGACAACGAGACGAGAGGGCAGGGGAAAAGTCGAGAGAGAGAGAGAGAGAGAGAGAGAGAGAGAGAGAGAGAGAGAGAGAGAGAGAGAGAGAGAAAAATGAGAACTCGCTGGAGAAAATTTCCCAACGATTCAAAGTGACTCAAAAAAAACAAAAACAAAAAAAAACCACAACAAAGAGGGGCCAGCGGGTCCAGGGTTATTTTTAAAAGAGAGAGATTACTTTCAAGAAGTCTTGACATACTGCAGTGTTCCCTCCACAGCTGTTGTTGACTTTTAAAAGCCTACAGTAAACTTTCTTGCAGCCATATAAAAACAACTGCTTAGCAATGTGTCAACATTTGCTTAAACAGATTGCTATATAATTTTCTGAAATGTAAAAAAAAGAAGAAAAGAAAATTGGTGACTGCCGTTTTAATTAATAGCTCATCGGGAGCAGAAATGTACGTGACATCACTGCCACCTTCAGTGTTGCAGTGCGGCATGTTAACACATGCATATCGCCATCCATCCCTCCTAGCACATTAACACACACCCCACACCACATTGTAGATAGACAGCTGTTGCTGCATCCACAGTGTGCAAATTAATATTGTACAAGCGAAGGGGTTTCACAACACCAAAACTGGTGTAAAGAGATACACGTAACGCATAATGTGACAACTACACAGGTAATAATTAACAGGACGCAACTTTGCTAAGTGGAAGCTATCAGAAGAGGAGCTCGCCAGCATGCCTACAGGGAACAGCTTTTGCTTTTGCAAAGCCATATCTGTTCCAGAAAACACTTCCTTGGATCGGAACAAAAGAGCTAGTCTTGTCTTTCTTGAAATAGGCGCCATCTGTCTTCACGAAGGACACTCAACAGATGAACAAGTGAAGTGATGTGATATGAGGAGATAAGAGCAGATGGTACTTTTACCATCACACGAACGCTCTTATTTTAATGGCAGCACCATGGAGGAAAGGCAATAAAAAAATTAAAAGTGGTCACGTGTCTGATTTCTGCCTTGTCGACACTTTTGGGAATTTTTCAGGAAATTTCCTGAGACCCGTGCGTCCATCTGTTGACTGACCTTCTCATAGGGATGGGATATCAGTATATCGGTATCGGGTTCAGATATCAACATATTTCAAAGATCGGATCGGAATTTTCCCAAAATATCGGAATTTTCCTGATACAGACATTACGTCAGGTGCAATGTTAATTTCAAATCATAACACATACAGCATATTAGTTCTCAGGATTCGATTGTTACTTTTTTACTTGTCACTTTTTGCTTATTAATTGGTTTCCTGTTCTTCCTGACGCCCTTTTCTGACCAAATAGTCTGCTTGGGCCTACCTCAAGTTGAAACCCATGCATATATGTGATTTTGGTATTGGATCGGAGTAGTATCGGTAGATATCCAAATTTAGATCGGATCGGAAGTGAAAAAATGTGTATCAGTTCATCCCTACCTTCTCAGCCTCGTACTCGTTTAGGTAGTCCTGCTTCTCCTCGTCCGACAGGTCTCTCCACATACCCCCGATGATCTTCCCAATCTCCCATAGCTTCAGATCGGGATTAGACGCTTTGACCTGGTCCCAAACCTACCGGAGGGGAGACAGGAGGTCTGTTAGACAGCTACCATTGTTTGGTTGAAGGTGAATGTCCATGCATGTGGTGAGATGAGGTGAAATGAACAAATAAACAGAAATCATAGGATAAATAATGGATGAACCCAAGCTTGAGGTCAACCAGCAACCTCTATTGTACAACTAATGGGTTAAATAACCCCAACATCTTTCATGATTTTTTTTGGCAAACATCTTGGAGCAAATTTCCAATTCGTTTCCTTTTTTGCTGGGAAGAGACCAGAGATACAGAAAATGGCAAAAAAGATGGAGAAGAGAGATAACAAATATGACTTCCAGCAAACTCATTCGCTTCAGCTCCTTCCAGCCTGGGGAAGGAAAAACCAAAAATTAAAAAGATGGTGCGCAGAGATCTGAAGGCCCTTCCTTCCCTCTGCGGCACACATCCACCACGGGGGTATTCATTCTTACGAGAGACCACCACAATCTCCGGTGTCGTGGTGTCCTCGTCTCGCTCCCAGAGCACAAGCAGCAAAAGCAGACACCGTCGGTGTCTTACCTTCCTGCTTACCTTCCGGCTGTACCGCATGTAGGGCATCAGGGGCTTGTCTGGCGGTTTGGGCGGCTTCGGGACCGTAATCCCTGAGGAGTTCTGTGGCGGAGAAGGGGAGAAGAGGACAAAAAAGGAGAGAGATAGAGAGACAGAGGTGGACAAACACAGTCAGGGGTCAAGAGGAAAAGCAAGAGGCTCTGTCACAGTGACATACACACTATGGGGAGACCACAGGGGGACCACGAATCAAAGTGACAATGATGGGACAACAAGCTTCAAAGGAGAGGGCACACTACACATGACGGGGGAAAAAATTAAAAGCATTCTTTGTTTTGTTTTTTTTAAATGCAGTATCTCGACTCTCTACTTAATGAACATGCAGTTTTTATGTGTGTCCTCACAGTAATTCAAGAAACACCTTTGAGGATGTGTGGGTAGGCATGTCAATCACGATAGACAGAACAATACTATTCCGACAATACCGATCAACAGTTATGAAGAGATAGAGTCATAGCATAACGCAAAAGCCTAATGCCAGAGAATGGTAACAGGCATAAGTAGCCATGCAACTGACTGGCGTCTGCTTTTGGGTATAATGAAGAAATGAAGATTGGCAAAGGAGAAGGAAGGGGGGGTTGGGGGGAAAGAGTGGGGGTATACTACACCTATCAAGAACAATTACGCCGACTTTAACTTGGAACCTGTAGGCAGGGGTGCCGACAGGGGGGGACAAAGGGGATAGTTGTCCTGTGCCCAGGGAGAGAGGGGCATCTTTACATTGTACCTATTGGGCTGGGGGGCCCTTTCAGATGACTGTCCTGGGCCCGGCCGAAGCTGTCAGCGGCCCTGCCTGTAGGCCAACTATCCTGGACAACATTTCACTTAGCATTAAGTCTGAGGCGCCGATTGTTCTTGAGAGGTGCGGTGCGTGTCAGGGAAGAGGGAAAGGGTTATGGACCTAGTAGCGAAAACTACACGTCTGCCTGTGACCTAAAACACAAACTAATTTCTCAAGATGTTAAAACATCCACTATCCACCACCAATTGCACCTTTTCGGAGAAACACTTAAGAAATCAGCCGAGTGAGTAAGGTGTTTATTTTCTTCTTCGATTAAGCGTCAGGTTGAATTTGATCTACGTAAGGGAGCGAGAGAGGTTAATTCTCTCGGCTGTCTGTCTTCTCAGCCTAGCTCCGGCCTGCTGACGGTCCTACCATTACCCTGTTGTTGCCGGCGGAGTTCCCTCCCAGCCTGTAGTTGTTGTAGGCCAGATGGCTGTATGGGTTGTAGCCCACAAAGCCAGGGGTGGTGGGCATTTGCTGATGGAGACAAATGAGACAAAACACGAATGAGAAATGACACAAACAAGGGAGAGGCAGGGACAAATAAAGGAAGAAAAAAAAAAATCGAAAAAGAGAGACGTCTTGCCGTTTTGTCTATTTTTTTTGTGTGCGTTTGCCCCCCGGCACATTCAAGGGGCTGCATAATAACATGCCAAACCATTTACTCCAGAGCAGCATAACAAAAGCTATAATGTACCCTTTTCTGTATGACAACATAGAAAACAAACAAAGATGACAGGTGATTTGGGAGGGGAGAGGGGATGGGGTTGAGGGTTGGCAGGTAGATCTGAGGGCCACAATTCATCAGCAGGTGATTAGTGAGGGGGAGGAAGGCTGAACTTTCAGTTGCACTTTTCCGCAGCCATGCTTTGCAGAAAAGCACCATCATCACCTTAGCAACACTTTCAGGCACATCTCAAAGACGAGGCAATCAGCAAAAAAAATGTATGATGGGAGGTCAGCCTACAGAACATGGCTACCAGGAAAAGACAAACCAGGCAACAAATAAATAAAAAGATTTTTAAAAACATGGGCCTGTTTGAGTGACCTTTTGCCTTCCACCCCTCACACCTCCCTGCTGCCCCTCTGAGCCCTCGGAGTCTGCCGTGGAGGGTTGGCTGCTATGGCGCATGGAGGGCTGTGCCATACTTACTGTGGCGGGGGCTGGGGTAGGGGGCGGGGCATAGGACGGCCGTTCTGTGTTGGAAAAAGATAGAACATGCATGAGACAAACACCGTAGAGAAAATTAAAAAAAAAAAAAAAAACACCAAAACATTAATATCCTTTCTTGACATAAACAGCTTATTCGAACTGTAGTCTAAGTTTGTCCAGAATCCGAACATCTAGAAAAGAGCAGCGAGAGAAGAGACTGATAATGTATGCCATTAGATTTCAAGGCGTCTTGCACCATCAAAGTTAGAGATCACCACAGATCACCACCCTCACTAAATCCAAAACAGCAAGAATGTGATCCTATAGGTCTGCTAATGTCACACCGCAATGTTTACCATTATATTGCACACAACCAGCAGCAAAAGTTGCCCTGACCTACTAATAGTTTGATCGTACCCAACAGTGGTTCACAAAGGGACCATCTGAGGAAGGCAAATTTGATTTTGACATATTTGCAGTATTTCCAAGCACTGCTCATGAATGTGCATATCATTTTCTTCTGTGTTTTCAGTACTTAGATTTATTGGATCAGAATCATTAGCATAGCTTAGCATAATCACTGGAAGTAAATGGGAGCATTAGCATCAAGCCACAAGTGATCACAGGACAGGATTAAACAGCCGTTATGCACTCTGGTGAATTTTACATTCATTTTAGAGTAGTTTATAAGTACATTTGATGAGGTTTTGCTTGCTCCCATAGACTTGCATTGCTATTTGGCTACTGTTAAACTAGGCAATGCAAACACAGACAGAAATCTTATGTATCATCATATTTTACTGGGACCTAACAAAATATGAGCAATTTCATGAAATGAGGTGGACTGTTCCTTTACACTATTTGATATTTTTGGTTGAGGAATGTTACATTACATTATATTGCACGTAGTTCACGCTTTCATTTATTCAAAGCGACTTACAGTTATTACTTGTCAGGGTATTGGTTACAGTCCCTGGGGCAATGTGGGGTTAGGTGCCTTGCCCAAGGGCACTTCAGCCATGGATAGAAATGTAGGGAGAGGTCAGGGGGGATTCGACCCCTAGATTGAAAGACCAACTCTCTAACCACTATGCCAAGGCTGATTGTTATGATCAGCAAACTAAAAATTGTAATCAGTAATCTTGTTTTCGTTAGACAGTGTGGTGCTACCTAAGCTTAAATATTTCCCGTGTTGGGTGGCAACTTGGTACAATCGATAGCAATCAACAATCACTCAAATTATATTGAAAAGCCTTACTTGACATTTTGTCAGAGGTATGAAGGACTATCCTCGGCTGTCCTCGTCATGGGTTCTGCCCTAAATGCAAGACAGACAGACACATACACGGTGAAATTACATGAATGTGCAAGTGCAACATCATGTAGAACTAATAGCAGAAATGCGACAAAGACAAATAACCACTTGAAGGTTAGCCTTTCAACCTCATTTTGGGTACGACTAGTTCTAGGCTACCTCAATTTCCCATGATGTCTTAACGTAGAGCTATGTTTACAGTGTTGACCATGACGCTTGCCTTGCAACTACAATGTATTCAGGCCACCTCGTAACAAAAGCTACGAGAAAGAGGCATGAAAACACGCACACACATTCGTGCACACACACACACACACACACACACACACATTATCACATTTAAAAACAAAGGCTGGAATTACTAAGAGTTCGCAACAGTTTCACCTTTTTCTTATTCTTGACCGAAACGCTAGCAGTTAGCTAAAATGAACAATGCGTGGCCTTCGGTCTCACAAAGGGAACAGTGAGTAAACAGTCACGGTTAATAGAAAGAAGGCCCGTTTACTTTTAGTGGACAAACTAATACACATTAAGGTGAATCTGGGCAAACAGGTCGCGTCAATGTTACTCATAACTTGTGTTTAGTTCTGCATCTGTGCGAGGTTGGCTTAGCCACATCAGGTTAGCACTGGCAAGGTTTTTAACAGGGCCACTGGCAAAAATTAGCATGCATCACCAATCAACCGGCGATGAAACCATTAAAACACAACATTGCATGCTGAGCCATAGCAAACCACACAAAGAAGTTCACGTTTTTATTTGGCTCACTTGAGTCAAAAGCATCGCAACAAGTTCAACGGGACTTCACAGTTAGAGCTCTACTAGTTATTAGCTTAGCTAATGCCGTGTATTTTTTGTTGCGGGTTACTTTACTACAGACGACGTTAGCTTGCTACGCCTCACTTTCATTGAAGAAACTGCTAACAGATACACACTAACAGCCAACACAGGTTTACAACAAATGCATTGTATTTACAAACAGTGTACCATGTCATTGTACATGCCTGGGTATATGCACAATGTTGTTTGAGAGCAAGCGTTAAAGTAAAACATGAAAACTATGCCTCAGCGCTTACCCCGATATCCTTTGTTCCCTCTCAGCACCAGCGCTAATCTCTAGCTAGCATGTCTACGTATGGCGAATGGGGAAGTAGAGAGGTAACATTTCGTTATAGTGTGCAATACTGCCACTAGGCGTTTGGGAGTTCAAATAAATGTTGTCGAGCTTGAATTTCAAAAAGTTTGATGTACAATGTAATATTGCACTAGGCATGTCTCACGCAGAGAAAGAAAAACAACGCCGCATGACTCAGTGCTCACCATGGCTGTATTTTCATAACACATTTGGATAAATGATTCTTCCCATAGAACTAATAATACAATTCTTCCCCCCTCCAATGTCCTAGCACTAACAACACCTTACCCTAGTCCAGTTACAGTTATGGGCATGCATGCCAGTTTAGGTTCAACTAGGGTGCCTTTCGATAGATTTGGCAAACATTTCCTCTAAGAAGAACATTATCAATCTTATATTCATGAGGGCGTTGTTTGTTTAGACATGTTTTGGTTACCTACACGGCACCGCCTTTTTTCCCGACCTGCCCAGCGATTACTTCCGTGACGTCTTTTAAAACTGGGGCGGTTGATGCGCTGAAGGCTACGTACTTGTTGCTTGTAGAGTTAGATGTGGATGCCATACTTTTAACGTTTTCGACTATCATTTGTTCTATTTTATTTAGACATAATGGATCCGTCGTTCGATGTGTTTGAAGTCGGCATGTCGGTTATGATAAGTCGTAGCGATGGTGAGTGTTTTCTTGGCCTTCGTTAATGCATCACAAGTTCTACTCAAAGCTAGCTTGCTAGCGAACTTCAGCCACTGTTGACTTTTGTAATTTCAAAGATTGCACGCAGAAAGTGCTGCTTGACTCCTGTTCCATATTTAATCTAGCCGTTTTGATTTTCTACAACATGTACACTAAATGTATACTGTGCCAACCTTATGCTGCTGAAGACGTGACTAATGTTGTTTAGTGTGAAATCAAAGCTGGTCCTCGTCCTTGTGTCAGCATCTGGAGTAAACATTCGGTCAACATTCTCTTGTCTTGTCACTGGCTGGGTATAATACAGCCATGCCGGTGTCTTCCTCTTACATAATGGAACAGGTTCAACTCTATGACCATACCACTGATTCATTCTGGTCACCTGTTGGTCCAAAAGAAACGGATGGATTAGTTGTGACATACTCTTTACTAAACGGCTTCTGGGAGTACTGCTATACATTGTGTAGGCTACCTGTACTAGTTCTTGCATCATGTGTATTATAAAACAAGTTTATGTCTATGAGCCTAACCAAAGGGTGTTTTCATATTATTTCAGGAAGAACCCATGCTGCCACTGTCAAAAATCTTGATGAACTCAAATCTGCAGTGAACGTAGAATGGGAAGAGGATGGGGTGTCTAAAGGCAAGGGGGTTAGTATTGATTGCAGTTATGCTCTTGTCCCCTCAGACAACTAAAATCAAGAACTAATGGCATGGATTCATCACTGCATCCTCTCTAGTCTCGTGTCTAGACTAGTGGTTTTCTACCTGCCTCTTGACTAAGTCAGCTCAACGTGCGATGATGAGAACAAACCCGTTGGGAAGATATGACCACTAGT
This sequence comes from Engraulis encrasicolus, assembly GCF_034702125.1. Lineage (NCBI taxonomy): Eukaryota > Metazoa > Chordata > Actinopteri > Clupeiformes > Engraulidae > Engraulis > Engraulis encrasicolus. The sequence continues at coordinate 48,712,259 of NC_085858.1, read as the reverse complement.
AAATAAACCGAATGTGCAGCAACAACTTTTGCAGAAAACTGTTAGTAGGACTGCACAATTAATCGAAAAATAATCAAAATCGTGATAAAAGAGTGAAATCGAACTCATGATTTTAATCGTGATTTAATCGTGGCAATAGTGACCTACTTTTGAGAGCGTCCTTGAAGCCAGAACATACTGACAGGCTGGTGTTTCTGGCCAGAAATCTGTCCACTTAAGTTTCATGCTATTGCCTTTACATAATTATTACAATTCATTTTATTTTGCTCATCCCGTATGTAATTCATTCTTGGTTATATTTCATCTTGTTATAATTTTCAAAAAAAATCTGCAAAAATCAATAATCGTGATTAATAATCGTGATTATGATTTTGACCAAAATAATCGTGATTATGATTTTTTCCATAATCGTGCAGCCCTAACTGTTAGTGTGCTGCAAATGCTCTTTCTTGTTAATTGGGTGTTTGCCAGCCTGGTGTTTTAAAGCTCTGTACTTTATCTTCCAATTCCCTTCAGATTCCCATCTCAGACCTCTGGTCTATGAATGCACACCTGTTTCAACAGCCTGTCGCCCCAAAGCAGCCTGCCCAGGCCGCTGCTGCTCCGGCTTCGCCACTGCAGAAGGTGTGTACACTGTACAGTTGGACCATATTTTATATATATATACTGGGGGGTCAAGCACTTTTGACTACTACTTTTTTGGTTAGATACTAGGCCTGTACTTGAAACTATGCAGTGTTGTTGCTCCACCCACAATTTCGTTGCCTTCAATGACTATGACCATAAACTTCTTGAATCTTGAATCTCATCGCATTACGGATTCTGTGAGAAAATCAGACTGAATAGCATAACAGGTCACTGTTTAATGGTACGGTAGGCGGTAGGGATTTGCAATTGTGTGTTGTGACCCTACTTTTTTGTTTGTTTCTCACTCCTGTAGAAGTACAATGACAGGCTGAGGTCTTCAAGGATGCATGCTCCTCCTGACAGTAAGTCATTGCTATAGTATTGCTAACACCATCATGTTGCCTCATGTTATGTATGTCATTTGATGTGCACATCTCATGCATTTGTGTGTTTGTCCTTTAAAGCGGACCCTCAACCCAGTACAGCAGAGGACCCAGGTTTGCATGCTGTGCATGTTTTAAGAGCCATTTCAGCACAGTCTACCCCTAACCACATTAACTTGCAATCAAAATGACAAATAATAGTTGCCCCACTGTTTTGGCACCATTAATATAGGGACACATAGACGCGAATTTGGCCAGCAAAGCGAACTTCGCCATTCGTTCCTACGAGGGAGGCGAAGGCAAGCGAAGCGAAATTATTAAACCAAGTTAAATATTATGCAAATGAGGAGCGAATTTCGTGTGCGGCGGCCAATCAAATCAACAACACAAAATTACATTATATTTGATTCGCCACAACGACCTGATGACAGGTGAGCTGTCAGAATGAAACGCCTTGATTTTGCCCCTCTTCGCCTCGCTCGTTTCGCCTGCTATGTGTCCATAGGGTTACCTCTTCTCTTTCTACTTGCCGTAAATCAGCACTAGGTGGTAATCTAAAGATTTAAATTCACTGCACTGCACCTGAGCTTGGTTATCAAATTAATCATTTGATTTCTTAACTGCTCTTGCTTTGGATGAAGTGCTTCAGCAGTCACCCTTTTGGGCTCCTCTTTTCTCTCTCCTCTGGCTTCTGATGGAGATGATATTGGGAGCAACTGTCGCTAACTAGCTTCTCTGTGTTTTGCTACAGCAATGTTCCGGCGATTCACGTCCAACTTCGTGCGGGACTCGTACAGAAGGCCCCCGGTGGGGTCTGCCGCTGGGGATGATGCCGCTGCTGACATGCCCCCTCCCTCCGCCATTCCCCAGCCTTCCGCCATCCCCAAACCCTCAGGTGTGTGTGACGCCGACGTCAGCAGAGTTGGGGCTTTCCGTCAAAGACTGGCGCACTGCTCTGTCAATGTTTAATTCCACTGTTTTCTATGCAACCCTGCACACAGAGCAGTGCGCTGCACTTTGTCGGATCCGGTGTGTAGAGGGTCTTACTTAAACCTCCAGGGAATAAGTGGTATTGGATCGAGGGTTCAGAATAGGGCTGCACGATATCACAAAAAAAATTAGATACTCGATAACGGCATGCAATACCTCTGTAACGATATTTAGAAATATAGCCTAGCTTTTTTTCTTGTTAGTAATTTGTCGGTCTGTGTGGGGGACATGGCTTTGGTCATGGCAGGCTTCTTGCGCATTTGTTGATATTCAGCTAGATATTGGACTGCCCAGTAATGTTTTACATGTTAGCGATAATTAAGTCATTTTCGCGATGTGCATATCGCCACTCTTGATATTGCGATTTCGATACATTTTCAATATATTGTTCAGCCCTAGTTCAGGGTATTTTTTTCTATATGTTTACCAACTGCAGGTTTTATAGCTCTTGCCTCGTTGGCTTGGATTTGACTCGTTATCGCAGTGGGCCATGTATGGGTAGTATTTGATTATGGCCGTTTATGAATAATTGGTTTGATTCAGAGCAGGTAAACATTCTAATGGGGCTTTTGAATGCATACTATACTAAATTTTAATATTAACAATAGTTATAGATCCGTTAGCACTTTAAATTGCACTCAGAAGTTTTTTTCCCCGACACAAAATCATAGAAATGCATTACATTACATCGCATTTGGCAGACGCTTTATAACCGAAGCGACTTTCAAAAGAGGGCGTAATCAAGCCAACATCCCAAACAAATACAAAGTGCACAGGAAATGTACAGAACAACAAGTGCAGTTGCAAAGAGGGGTTCAGGGTCTTTTTTTTGTTTTGTTTTTTTTGAAGAGTAAATAAAGAGTAAATAACAAGTTCACATGAAAAATGCTGCATAATGTGAAACATCCTCTGGTACCCGAGGGGGAAGAACTGCCTCAATGTTGAATACTGCCTCAATGTTGAATGCTGCTTGAGTGCTGAATACTGCTAATGGTAGCTGTAGTTAATGGCAGTCTTCCGTGTTCAGGTCTACCAACCAGGAGGACTGGGAGGCCAGCTGTCCCCAAAACCTCTACTGCACCGTCTACACTGCAGAGTGTGGGTGAGGCTGACGAATCGAAGACTGCTGCCTCAACCAGCGCTGGTAAGGAGGTGGCGGAAGTTCAAATGGTTCCCAATCGAATCTCGCGTACATCCAAAGACTGGTTTCGGGTGCAGGTTAAAAAAAGTTCATCCATAGGCAGTGAAGAAAACCGCACACCAATTTCATTTAATCCCATTTAATCCCAATCCCATTTAAGACATTTTATTTTGTGACGTTTCAGACCACCCTGACTAGTCTGAGGAAGGGCCAGGGGGGCCCGAAACGTCACAAAATAAAATGGCTTAAATGGGAGCTCATTGGTGTGCGGTTTTCTTCACTGTCTATGGAAGTTCAAATGGTTAAAAATAAGTTGTATGCAGTATCATTTTAGTACAGAAACGATGCAAGACTTTGTGCGGTTCTAAAATGTATTCTTAAAATTATCTTTCGCCGCTTTGGTAGACCTGCACACACGTCACACGACACCATAATTCAATTATACCAGACTCGTACACATCTACATTATACCTTTTTAATTGAAGTGTAACGTCTTACAACAACTGACTGATGTATGAATCTGAGATTTTTACACACACACACCTTATCTGTACTTGTACTGTCTGTACTGGTAACTTTTCCTCGTGTCCACTGAAATGAGTAATGGTCTGAGTTTGTCTTTCTCCTTTAGCTCGGCGCATGTCTACAGCACAGAGCGGTGGCGTAGCTGGCAACAAGCGGTTGTCGCTCATGCCGAAAGCTCCAGCCAACCAAACCAAGAAAGTCAAGGTAAGTGGAGGTCCATAGATGGATGTTCATTGAAGTGATACTGTCCCATTTTTGGAAATATGCTTATTTTACACCTCTCCTTGAGTTAAATACGGTTGATGGAGAACGGTTGAAAGAATAGGAGAACGATAAAACCCTATTATTTAACTCAAGGAAAGGTGTAAAATAAGCTTATTTCCAAAAATGGGACGGTCTTTCTTTGGGTTTCAGTAAACACACCGTTTGAGGTGCGTACGGCAGACAATTAGACTCAACTTGAAAAAGAATGGTCGTCGCACACTCAGAACTTCATGCAGTTACATTTAATAAGAACAACGTATCGGCTTACGCCTTCATCATCTAGATGACCCTGATGAAGGCGTAAGCTGAAACGCTGGTCTTATTAAATGTAACTGCATGAAGTTCTGAGTGTGCGACAAAAATGGGACGGTATCACTTTAAGATTCAGGTTATTATATAAAAAAAGGTTGTCTTGTGCCATATTGAGCACTTAACATTTTTCTCAATCAGACATGAAATGCTGAATGCCTATGATTGGTTTTGTTTCAACCCCCTCAGGCAGCAGAGGTGAGCCGGCCGAACAAACAGTTTTACCAGATGATTGAGGACTATAGGAAGACGGTGGAGAAAGTGCCATTGACCCTCTCTGACAATGTAAGTCTCTGAAGCTTTAAAGGTGCACCATGTAATCTCTTTAGCTGTGTCTTTCCCGAATTCATGCTACCCACTTGACACATTTTGCCTTTTTCACAAATACTTACCACCACGATCAAATTGCAAGTATTCATCATGACTGGGAAAATTGCACTCCATTTTCAGCCATTGTGGATTTACAGAAATGGATAGAATTAACGGTACTTTGGTCACACTAGTAAATTGTTGTTCATTATTTAGTGAATATTCATGAAAATGAGTTTCAATTAGCAGCACAGTTGCAATACCCACTCTGGCCACCATCCTACACAGTGCTGTGTACCTTCAAGGGGTGGGATTAAGGCTAAAATGAAGCTGCGTTTTGCCACTCTTGCTCACATTGTTTAGTTTTTTTTCCTCCACAGGTGGATAATTCCAGGATATGTGTGTGTGTTCGAAAGCGACCAATGAATAAGAAAGGTATGGAAAATGAGTGAACCAAGGAATGTGTTCTTTGTTTTTGGATGAGCTTCATTGGGAAATTTGTACAAATTGTTCACAAATTGTCGTTTCGTGTTTCTTTTTTTTCCCAGAACTTGGGAAAAAGGAAATAGATGTTGTCACCATTCCTGGAAACGGAATGCTGCTATTCCATGAACCCAAGCAGAAAGTGGACCTCACCAAGTATCTGGAGAACCAGGTCTTCCACTTTGACTACTCCTTTGATGAGGACGCCAATAACGAGCTGGTCTACAGGTATGTATTTATTTAGTTATTTACTAGAATTTCACTCAATGTGCAAGGTCCCACCTTTAAAGGTTTTGAACTTTTTACAATGTATGTACAATGTATGTACAATGTATTGCTGTGACCAAACTTATTTAATGTATTTTATTTATTCAATTATTTATATCATTGATGGTTTTTAATGTGAAGTGAATTTTATTACCTGTACTGGCCATGAAATAGCCACAGCTGCATAATTGGCTATAAATGCAAACAAACAAGAGGGCAGACCTCCGCCAAGGAAGCTGTTTGATGGATATGTTGCACCATATTTTTTTTCAAGTCTCCTTGAGTGTGTTACAATATGCGACCTTGCCTCCTCCACTTGTGCTTGTCTCCTCGTACCAGGAAGTAATATGTCATGATGACATCACTGACCACAGCGTTATATTTCAATATCTTGCAAAAGCTCAATTGTAAAGCCTTCTTCTCATTTGCAATTGGGATGGTGAATGAAAAAACAGTCCCTCAAAAGTTGTTGTGGCTAGGCTGACAGCTGGGAAACTTTATCGTTTTCTCCACGGAGGAGGGGCCAGGAGGTGGGGCGAGGCCACAAGCACAAGTGGCGGAAGCAAGGTCGCATATTGTAACGCACTCTCAGCCTTGTTTTTGTAGAGTTAGAAACTGGGATGTCAAAATTCACCTCATCTCGCAATGGTGAAGAATCTTTTTTTTTTTTTTAATCCTGGATCCGGATAGTGAGCTGGATCGAATTTCATCAAAATCCGTTGATAACTTTTGAGTTATCCTGCTGCCTGGCTGACAGACAGACAAACAAACCAACGCGACTGAAAACATAACCTCCCTTGGTGGAGGTAATACTTATTATTACCTTTATTTAGCCAGGATTGTCCCATAGAGACAGAGGATGGATTCCATACAGAAAATCAATTCAATATCTTGCTAAAGCACAATTCTAATGTCTGTCTCATTTGCAATTGAGATTGTGAATTAAAAGCTTCCCTCAAAAGTTGTTTTGGCTTGGCTGACTGGCTTTGGCTTATTGTTTTCTCCATGGAAGCGGGACCAGGAGGAGGGGTGAGGCCACAAGCACAAGTGGAGGACGGGGGTGTGGATATTGGAATGCACACCGAGTGTCTCTTCTGCTTAGGAGTACTGATCAAAATGGCAAGAAAACTAATTATTCCAGACACAGACACGGTTCCCACACGTCCTGGAAAACCTGGAAATTTAGAGATGTGTTTTCAAGTCCTTGAAAGTCCTGGAAATTCACCAAATGTCCTGGAAAAAAATATTTGTCCTGGATTTTTTTCCCTTCAACTTTTTCCCGATTTTGTTTGTGGTATAATTTTTACTCTTCTCCGAGTCTAGACATGACGATTCAATTTATATCCACCTATTGAATGCATTGTTGTCCACACACACACACACACACACACACACACACACACACACACACACACACACACAGTTTGGTCAGGTTGCCATCTTTGATTGCACTTATACACAGTCATATTCTTTGACTCAGTGTTGCCAAAAGTCGCTAGAAGTCGCTAGTTGGCTTGCTGAAAAGTCGCTAGCTGATATCATGGCGTTATATATCTCTCGAAAACCTGCTTACGGTCATAATAGGCCTACAAATAGGCAGTGCTAGCACTTCCTTACAAAAAATTGTACTGCTATCTTTTTTGGAGATCAGAGCTTTCAGTCTCACTAGCCACTTTGAAAGCTAGTTTGATCTTTGGTGTGACAAATCACAGTAGTCGCATCAATTGTTTGTATGCAAGAATATTCCAGGGAAAAAGAAACTGGCAACAAAAATGGCTTGCAGAAAGACAGAAACCACTGCCCACAATGGTTGGTGAGCAAAAAAGTCAAAGTCAAGTCTTGTGGAGAAGGCATTTAAATCCAAGTACACTAATTTTTGCGATAAGAGAGAGACTATTAAGGTATTAATTTCTGAGATAATGTGACATTAATGTGAGTTTACATTGCACTTTCATTTAATTCCGAATAAACGTTTTGTGGATCAGAAAGCATTTCAATTGAACAGAGTCTGCACGTGCTGGGCTTGCGAAATTTGACATAGGGGTGTGGTCGCGAAGCTCCAGCAGATTCCTACTAGCGGGACAGCTGGTGATCTTCAACCGCAACCCAGGTCAATACCTTTGGACAAAGAATATAGAATGGATAAGAACGCTTATTCGCAGGAAATTGCATTGGCCACGGTGTAGTACGGCGGCGTAGCCCGGGGACACCATGCGCAGTGGATGCAAGGCCATGATCGATAAAAATTGTGACACTGGAAACTCCGCAATTTGAATTGCATTGTGGGTGCGAGGAGCTGCTGCTAGTTCAGGCCCGGTCAAAATAGGATGTCCTGTCGTCAATGTTCAGTTTGTGGTTAAATTACAGCTGTCATTCAGCCTTAATTACAGCTGACACAAATTCACTATGTCCTATGACCTGTTCCACACTCAAGCCCTGGCGGTAGTGGCTTTGCATTTTACCTTGCCGCCAGTACTAAGCAAATAATGTACATTGGATAAGAAGTATCACTCAATGGAAAATGCATTGGGTTAGGTGTAGTCCGAGGACATTGCTTAATGACACTGTGCTCATGGTCAGTGGGTGCAACGCCATAATGGATAAAATCTGAACTCTGTAACTTCGCAAAATTGGTCAAGAGAGGAGATCCAGTTGTCAGTGTTTACTGTAATCCCTCCTATCACTAGTCTCCTTAGTACTAACTGCAGAAGAAGAAAGTGACTCCCCATGCCATACTATGCTCTTATGACGTCTTTGGACGTTCCCTCTTCCCTAACACACTGTACTCATTCATTACAACCCATTTCAACCTTAAAGTCACATTGTCCCTAAAATGCATTGTGTGTCGCTGTGTATGACCAAATTGTGGGTCCGACGGATGAAATATCCGTCCTGAATTATCCAAAAATAGTCCTGGAAATGTCCTGGAAATATCCTGGAAAATGATTTTTGAAAAAGAGTGGGAACCCTGCACAGACAAACTCTTCGAACCAACCCTCTAACACAGCAGGACTTTGAAGGACTAATTATTTGCACATATACTGTATTCTTCTAAGGTTAACCAAACCTGCTTTACATGTTTGTCCTGACCAGGTACACGGCCAGACCTCTGGTGCGAAGCATCTTCGAAGGGGGCATGGCCACCTGTTTTGCTTATGGGCAGACCGGCAGCGGGAAGACCCATGTAAGTGGCCTACTTTGCAGTGCTTTTCAAACTGTTGATGTTTTTTTTTTGTACATAAGGCTGTATATATGCAGAGTAATTCATTGTGCATTGACAATATATTGAATCACTGTGTGCATGTGTGTTTTTAGGCAATATATTGCATCACTGTGTGTATTTGTGCTTTAGGCAATATATTCAATCACTGTGTGCATTTGTATTTTAGGCAATATATTGAATCACTGTGTGCATGTGTGTTTTAGGCGATATATTGCATCACTGTGTGCATGTGTGTTTTTCTCAGACTATGGGAGGAAACTTCTCTGGCAAGACCCAGAACAGCTCCAAGGGGATCTATGCTTTGGCAGGTAAAGAAGACATAGTGTTGCAGCAGCAGACACATTTATCCAAATAAATCCACATACAAAACGAGACATGAATATTTACAAATGTGTGGAGAAATGCAGAGTACAGACATGTAGTACTACTAGCTAGGTTACTGAAAGATTTTTTTTGATGATGGGTTATTAATAAATAATGTGGGTAATTTAGGTTTGTAATGAATGAATGCATACAATTTCACATCAAATGAAGATTAAATTTAACTCCGGTACACACTCTCTCCCTCACCCCAGCCCAGGATGTCTTCACTCTCTTGAGGCACCACCCTGATATAGACCCCTTTGTCTCCTTCTTTGAGATCTACAATGGCAAGGTAGGTACCAGGGGGACAGGATTTGGCTGGTTAGCTTCGCCGATTAGCAAAGCACTTCCTCGATACAATTTTCACAAGTTCGCTCATTTCCGACCCCACTTCGCTCAAAGAAGGTGTATGACGATTGGTGGGTGCGCGAGTTTAGTGTTGGACACACATACCTATACAGGTCTGTGGTTGAGCACCTTTTAATACCTCCATGCATCCAATGCCCGTCTTCCATATATCTTTCTGGTCAACCGTAAGTCGGTCAGAAACGTGGCACGTAATTGGCTGGAAGCTGAAAAAAAACGTTCAATTTTGGCTGAATTCGCTAGCTTGGCATTTCCCATTGAAATGACTGGAGGCGGCACTTATTCACACTCTCCAGTTCTTATACTGGGCTCGTTCTTGACGAAGCAGTGATGCTTTTGCTAGGCAGTGGGCATGCGCACTTTGCCAGTTTGATGCATTCTGGTTAGAATTTTCTAACCACAATGCATCAAACTGGCAAAATGCGCGTGCTCGCTGCTTAGCAAAAGCCACACTGCTTCGTCACGAACGAGCCTATTACCTCCATGATGGGTACAGCATCTTAATCTTAATTTCAATTTCCTATCTCGCACTGGACAGCGTTTGCCAGTTAGCCTTTCACACTATGATGCCAGACAAGTTTTGCTTTTGAAACAATCCAAAAAGTCAGAGAATGCGCGCACATCAGTAGCACAGGACAGGTGCTGGACCAAACATAAGACAACTGAAAGGAAAGGAAAGGCTGTTTGATGCTCCCAAAATCTCACATTTTCTCTGACAAAGTAGGAGAAATGGCTAGAGCCATCCGTTCTTACAGAAAATAGCCGGGTGTAAGTTAATGTCTGTGCCACCAGAGGCTACTGTTCCTGATTCAAATGCCTTTTTGACTGCAGCCAACCAGCCAAATGCTGTTGAAATTTCATTTTGGCTTGTAGAAAAGACCAACTTACTAGCCACTTTGAGCCATTAGTGAGTGTGTGTTTGGCTAGTAAGAAACTTTTTTCACCACCAGCCAAAATAGCTAGTAGTAGATGTTATTTATATAAATTGAGGGCCCCGCTGACATCATATCACCTGAAAAAGGCTAATCACAGCTTTGATTGATGGTTGGTGTGTGTCTGTGTGTTTCTGCGCATATGACGTGTGTGTGTGTGTGTGTGTGTGTGTGTGTGTGTGTGTGTGCACGCGCGGTGCTTGCAGGTGTTTGACCTCCTGAATAAGAAGACCCTGCTGCGCGTCCTGGAAGACGAGCATCAGCAGGTGCAGGTGGTGGGGCTGGAGGAGGTCGCCGTCACCTGTGTGGCAGACGTCCTCAAGCTCATCGAGAAGGGCAGCGCCTGCAGGTGAGGAGGAAAACTATTCGCTTTGACCCTGCTGTGGCCATCCATCCAGTAGCCTAGGGCACTCGTCGCCTGCCATGATGCGGCTGACCCGGGTTTGATTCCAGGGCCGGGTCCTTTGCCAGCCCCTCTCAGTCTCTCTCTCCCAATTCGCTTCCTGTCCACTTGAATGAATGAATGATTTGAATGAATGAATGAATGAATGAATGAATGAACACTGTCCTATTAAATAAAGTCGAAAAAGGCAGAAAAAAAACTTTAAAAAATTAAAAGTGTGTCTGGCAAATTAAGAGAATAGAATTAGCATAGAATTGAATTGCCAGACACATGTCCAAATTCACAGGATACAGATGGTACAAATACATTTCAAGATAAGATCGATAAGGACGATCAAACAGAAACTACACAAACCAGTGATGGGGGAGTATATTACATGCACTTTATCCAGTGCGCTCTCAGCCTGGAGGTTAGAATGGAGTACAGTATGCCTTGAACAGATCCACTTTAACTTGATGGAAGCAGAGTGTACATTTACGGGCTATAGTGTTTGCCTGTGCATCAGGGGTTGAACTTAATGTTTTTTTCCCCACCAGTCACTGTGGCATAGATTTTAAGATCTACCAGTCACTAACCATTTTTACCAGTCAAAGTGACGGCTGGGTTGTAAAATGTACCCGTCAGCCCTGTAATTTACCCGTCCTTGGCGGGTGGACGGGTGCTTATTTCCAACCCTGCTGTGCATGTAACTTGCAACACTGACGCTGCATTCACACCAACAGCGCGGACATCCACAAAACGTGTCCCTTATCAGTCCGAAACTGTTAGAACTGTTAGGCGCATGTCCGTCCCGCCTGGACATGTCCGCGTTGCTCCTTGAAAATAGAACTCGAGTCTATTTTCCTGCGCGGACGTCCGCGTTCAATGTGCAGGCTCCATTGAAAATGAATGGCTGCTGTCCGCGCGGATAGAACGTGGACGTTGACTGTGCCGTGTGAAAGGCAGCCCGCGAGACTGGGGGTTGAACTGAGCCCTTTTGAAGCTACGGCCTCACTACTTAAGCATACAACATTCACACCCTGCCGTGCGTTTCCCCCCACTACACACTGCTGGGGACCAGTGAACACTGCACCAAATCCAGGGCAAAATGAGGGTCGTTTTCTCTTGTGAATTAGTCTACATATCCAGGGGCTGTTCCTCCATTGTGTTTGTGTGTGTTTTGCATGTGTGTACAGGACATCCGGACAGACGTTTGCCAATGCCAATTCCTCGCGGTCGCACGCCGTGCTCCAGATCGTGCTTCGCCGTCACCTGACTCTGCACGGCAAGTTCTCTCTGGTGGACCTGGCCGGGAACGAGCGCGGTACGGACGTCAAGGGCACCGACCGCCAGACCATCGCTGAGACGGCCGAGATCAACCGCAGTCTGCTGGCACTCAAGGTGAATCAGTGTGTCCTTATGGAACACGCCGTTTTAGGCCGTGCTTTACACTTATGTATCGTATATATTCAAAGGGGGGGTAAAAATCTGTTCCCAAAAATATTAATTTCTATTAATGTATTTGTTAATCTTGCCGACATGGAATAGGGAGTCCTTGGGCATGGTAGTTAATGGCTCTGATATAATTCTATTAATAACTCGAAATGCATGAGAGAGTGCAGACCTCTGCCAAGGAAGCTGTTTGATAGAACATTTGACTGTTACACCCTCATTTTTTCCCCAAGTCTTTCTGCCTTCTTTTTGTGGAGTTAGAAACTGGAATGTCAAAATTCACCCTATCCCGCAATAGTGAACAATCTTTTTTTTTTTAATCCTGGGTCAGGATTGTGATCCGGATCACCACCAAAATTGTAGATCGAATTTGGCACCGGCAGATCGAATTTGGCACATGTAATAAACTAAAGGCACAAACTAACTTAAAGTCCTTGTTGTCTGCCCTACCCCGAAGCTTCTAGTGTCATGTGATTGGCAATCCAGACACCTTGTTGATCCTGAACAAGAATAAGGTCGTACATATGCGTAAAAACCTATTGCACAAGTCTATGTATAAATCACACATTTTGCACATGCACATATTACCACATAGACATGAATTCACATACAGTAATAACTATGAAGGTGGTAGGGGAGAAATTGCAAAACAACATCTTAGCCAGAAGCATTTGCCATCACTGGAAATTATTTGTTCTTCACTGGCGCACTTGTGGAATATTTGACATGATTGCACAGCTCATTAATATGCATTGCTGCAAACCAGGTGCATTTGGAAGCTTCAGAGGCTTAGTGGAAAAAGAAATGATTGCAGCGTTGTGTGGAATACATGATGTGGTGGGTACCTGCTCCCGCAAGTTGATGTGGTTCGCACTGCTGTGTGGCTGATTCTATTGCTTCCTTTAGTCAAGTGTTTCTCAACGGGAGAGCTACAGCCCCCTCCCTAGGGGGTGTTGGGGAGCGCTAGGGGGGTGTTGAGAAGGATACAGCTGAGTGGGGACGGGGCTTAGTTCCCATTGGGGGGGAGGATTGTTCCAAAAAGGTTGAGAACCACCGCTTTAGTTCAAAGTCCCTTTTTTTAATTTTTTTTATTTTTTTATTTATTGTTACAATAGCAAATTCCGTAAGTGTAACCTTCATGTCCCTATAATCTGTTTTTGGATCTCATTCCTTGCTGCGAGTCATGTCAAGTAAGGATACTTGTAGCCATGTAGCCTGTGCCACACATAAAACGGTGCAATGTATTTATAGTTGCCTAGCTGCCTTTGATTCTGCTGGTTAGTTAAGATGTCGTCAGCAGTGCAGTGCGTTCAACTCTCCTGAGGTGATGAGAACTGCAGCGTGAACGCACAGGTCCAATTAGTGTATTCCCAGCAGGGTCAACACATGACTGCAACACACACACACACACACACACACACAGTTGCTGCTCCTCTACTGTACTACTGCAGAAGGAGAGTGTGGACTGATGTGTATTCTTCCAAAGCCGAGTGTCTCTGCCTAGCTTCTGCTGCACATGCTGCAGTACCCGCTGAGCCATTTCATCTGGCTTTAAAGGGACACTGTGTGAGATTTTTAGTTCTTTATTTCCAGAATTCATGCTGCCCATTCACTAATGTTGCCTTTTTCATGAATACTTACCACCACCATCAAATTCTAAGTATTCATTATGACAGGAAAAATGGCACTTTTCATACATGAAAAGGGGGATCTTCTCCATGGTCCGCCATTTTGAATTTCCAAAAATAGCCATTTTTAGCTGCAAAAATGACTGTACTTGGACCATACTAGAAAATATTTGTTTATTACGTAGTAAACTTTCATGTAAAGATCAAATTTGGCAATAGGCAGCCCAGTTTCAATGAGCAGCATAGTTGCAGTACCTTTTTTGGCCATTTCCTGCACAGTGTCCCTTTAAACTCCAAAGTCATATTCTCTCTCATCCAACATCTTCAAATGGCAACCAAAGGTTGTGGGTTTGAGATTCGGGCTTCTGTATTCCTCTAAATACATCTCATTACAATGTGCAGGAATGCAGAAGCCAATGACTCATGTCGGTAGGGGTTGGCGAAATTACGATATTAATCGTGAATCGTGATATTGAGTATAAGATCGTCTCGAATCTGCCAAAGTGGGGAAATCGTATAGATCGTCTTGCAATGAAGATGTTTATCAGTATCAGAGTGATGTTTACTTACTTGTAATGTACAGAATAAAAGTGAAGACAACACCACAAGTTGCAAGCCTATGAAAGTTGTTTTTATTTTTCCGTTGGAAGATCGTGATAAAAAAACAAAATCGAGATTTTATTTCTAAAAATGGTGATCAAACATTTTTGCCATATCACCCACCCCTACATGTCGGCATACATTATTTTGTGCATTATTACCTGTAACATCTAGGCCAGTGGTTCACAACCTTAGAGCAAACGCCCTTTGATCTCCTTATAAGCATCCCTACACCCCTTGCCCTGAGCCCTCAATGCCCCCCGAGGGGTTCGCAGCGCTCCCAGAGGGGCTGTAGAACCGAGAAATTGAGACGTACTATTCTGGGCATTTGGTAACATTCTAAATCTAATTTGGCCCTTGGAGCCGCCCATTGACTATCAATGCTATGTTCGTGTGAAATTGGGTTTGGGGGTCCAAATTATGTCGGAAGCGAAAGTGCGCCGCAGTGCTGTCGGAGCCAATGTGCGGCCGGCCTAAGTCTTGAAGAGATTTGAAAGTTGATGATGATCAGGCTAGTCTACAGCCATGTAGGAAGGTATCTATACACACAGACTGGCATCATGCGGAGGTGTATTTATTTTGCGCTAGTGTATTCCATGTTGAGGTGCGACTCCTTTGAAGTCATGCTCACTTTTGTCACGTGACCAGGTTTGCACAGTTTTCCTGCAGTGTCTGTGAATTTCTGTTGCTAAATGCAAAACATCTGCGTAACCCTAACCTGTCAGTAAAGCAATCTTTCTGGCACTTTACTTTTGACAAGAACAGTGAAACAAGCAAGGGGAATGGGGACATTGTGACATGCCTAAACCTAACCTGTTACAGGGTGTTGTGGAGCACGGGTCAACATGCAGCTGTGATGCACAAACTCGATACACTGTTCAAGTCAGCATGTTCTCTTGACGCTGATGATGCCATGTTGATGCTCAAGTCTCTGGGCGTGTGATGGCAGCTTGTACTGCTGCACTAGGTGGTGGAAGCTGGTTCAAGGATTCAAGGATATTTATTTGTCATGTACATAGAGTCACTTTCGTGTCACTTGTTTTGCAACGGCCATGCATTTCATTACAAGTGTGCAGAAGAAGGGTGAAGAAGAAATAAAATAAGAATAAAAATAAAAGGTGTGTGTGTGTGTGTGTGTGTTTAGAGTGCATTTCAAACATTTGTGGCTATCGCACGAAACTTAAACTTTTTTCCTCCCCCTGCAGGAATGTATTCGATCTCTGGGTCACAACAACGACCACATCCCCTTCAGGATGAGCAAGCTCACTCTAGTCCTGCGAGACTCATTCATCGGCGAAAACTCCAGGACGTGCATGGTAAGGTGTTCAGAATTTCGGCCCGATTTCTTGTTTTATTTGTTTGTTACCAGGATGTCCATTTTGAAACTGGTTTGGAAGTCATTCCATTATCTCTGGTATTTTACAGCAAGGATATTTTATGCACTTTTTAAATGCTCTCTTGTCTGGCTCTGGTTATCTGTCTTAGTATGGGTTAGTAAGATGCGCAATTTCAATTACTTTGTCAGTTTCTTCACATGCAGTGAGGAACACAGAGACGACTTGACTTAACACCATTTGTTTTGCTATTTGTTTAAATTCTATGCAGATCGCCATGATCTCCCCTGGGATGGGTTCCTGCGATTACACCCTCAACACGCTCCGTTACGCTGACAGGTGATGCTGACAAAGCCTCTTGTTAATTAATATACAGGATTTAATTTCTGTCACGGTAAAAATTTCCTTTTGAGCACAACTTGGGAATGTTTACATTTTTGCTGGTTTTACAATGACCATGATGAATGAGCTGATGACGTAAAAGGCTGTGTGAATGCTACTTTGAAATTTGCAAGCGTTACACCAGATTTGCAGGTGATGGGTAACATGGAAGCTGTGTAATTTAATTGCAGCAGTTCTACAATTGGTGTTATGACCTTGGGATACCCTAAAAAGCTGTGTGAATGCAATTAATGTGATGAACTTTGAGTAGTGTTAAAGGCTGTAGCCTAGGGTCCCCCTCTCTAGGTCATCCTCAGACGAGGCTTCCATCGTTGCTTCCAGTCATCCCGATTCTACATGTATCTTTTCAGTTCACTGGTACTCTGGTCTCCTGCGTCTTTCTTGAGTATGTCCACATATGTTAGTGTGCTAATCAGTCATGGGTAAGCGGTTAGGGCGTCAGACATGTAGCCCAAAGATTCGACTCCCGACCTGCCAGGCTGGTGGGCGGAGTAATTAACCAGTGCTCTCCCCCATCCTCCTCCATGACTGAGGTACCCTGAGCATGGTACCGTCCCACAGCACTGCTCCCTTGGGGCACCATTGATCCTTGCACGGGTGAGGCATAAATACTATTTCATTGTGTGCAGTGTTCACTTGTGTGCTGTGGAGTGCCGTGTCACAATGACAATGGGAGTTGGAGTTTCCCAATGGGGTTTCACTTAACTGTTCTGACTTTGTCTGTTTTTTTGGTGAATGTGTTTGTCCAGGGTGAAGGAGCTGAATGGCAACTCCAAGGCGGTGCAGCAGGCTGCATGCAGCAAAGGAGGAGAGCTGCTGGACAGCTGCAGCTCGTCAGATGTGAGTAGTAGCTCTAGGCCCAGCTCATCACATGGCTGTAAACATTTGGGTCTCTATTTAGTAACGGCGGAAAACAGTGATCGGCCAACGATTTAGTATACAATCTGTCTGTTGTGTTCTGTCATCATGTGTATATGTGTGTGCAGTGCACTTTACTTTAAAAAAGAAAAAAAAGAAAAACCAACTACAACACTAACCCACCTTTGCATCTGCACTTGTTCTGTATATTTCCTGTGCAGTTCGTATCGTAGTGATGTTGGCTATGATTATATTCTCGGTTGTTAGTCGCTGAGGTTAAAATGCGTCTGCCTAATGTAGTATAATGTAATGTATTGTGTTTTGAAGGACTCGGTTGTGCCCCTGTATGAAGCCATATCACATGTGAATGAGAGGGAGGAGAAGTTAAGGGACGACATCTTGGTATGTGTGTTTCTTGCCATTATTAAAACGCTATGGACTGCTTATTTCAAACCTCAAATCTTTACATTGAAAAAGTATTCTTGCCCATTCTTGTGCCGTTCTTCTGTTGCCTGTTTCAGGCTAGCAGGGATTTCCACATCTCCATGGTGTCAGACACATTTGACGTAATTTCCAGTCTGCCCGAGATGCGAGAACATCTACAAAGATTAATGGGTGTGTATTTTTGACCTAATATTTTGGGACTGAAATTTGATATGGTTCAAATTCTAGACTAATAATTTTGCACTTGCCCTTTCCACAGATGATGTCAATAGCTTGGAGGAGGCTGTTAAGGCGGAGCAAGAGCTTACTTCTTTTACTTGAGTTTGTTTGTTTGTTTTTGTTTGTATTGTCCCCCTTCACCTTACTGTTTTTCTTTTCTTGGTTTCTTTCCTTTTCTTGGTTTCTTTCCTTTTCTTCAGTGTATTCCTCAATTTACAAAATAAACACTATTTTAAAGACTGGTCACTTTTACTGTTGTCCTTTCCTAGTTTGCTTGTTTGTTTCAGATGAGTCCTTAGTCAGGCCAAAAGGTTGTTTGTTAGACTGTCGCTTGTACAGTAGACAATTCAGTCAATCATGCAGGAGGAAGAAAACATTCAAATGTTATGGCAGGTAATTTTGGGAGTTGTCTTTTTTAAAATGCCTCTAATAAAAACGTTTAATGTACTGATGTTTTGTTTTCTTACTGTTTTTTTTTTTTCTTCTTCTTCTTTGCACTAATAATGAACTTGTAAGGCTCTTCTGGTTTTTTTTGGTTTTTTTGGGGTTTTTTTTTTGTATAAATGTTGCTGAATAGCCTACTGTATTGGACATTGGTCACTTTACCTGGAAATGGAACACATATTCACTTAAGTTGTAAGTTTGTATCATAGGAAATAAATATCTTTTTTCTGTGGGGAAAGGTTTTTTGTTACGTGTCCTTTTTTTAGAAGGTAGCTGTTTAATGTTGCTGAGTGATTTCATTAAACGCCATGCACATTGGCAGCAGGAATGCCAAGTGTTTAGTGGAAAGGGGAGCCTTGCAGTTCGTGGTCACGTGGAAGGATCGTTACCACAGATACGGGTATGTTGACGGAAGTAAGGACTTGTGTCTTCTTGTGTTCCTACAGAGGCTGATGCGTTTCGAAATTTCCATTAGAATATTCTACTAAAGTGTGAAATTTGTTAGCGAAGTATCTTTATTAAAGTAAAGCGGTCCTCAGTCCCGACATGGAGTCAGAGTTTGAGATCGATTTCTCCGCCCTGGAGAGAGAGCTGAAGTCTGCAGTTGAAGCTGACCAGAAATACAGTCGGGAGAATGACGCAAAGTTCCGCGCCTTGCACCAGAAAGTGGCCACTTATGAGGAATTCAGGTAGGAGTAATGCAGTGAAAATATCTAATGAAATAATGAAAGCCGTTGTTCTATTGGTAGTTGTTCATTCAACTTAATTGAAAAAGAAGAGTCTTGCTAGCCAGATATTAGACCTTCACAGGTGATTTCATGGCAGCAACTCTAGTGAGTGATCCTGGGTTCATAAAGGCCTACTTGTCACGCCTGTTTCAGCCAGCTGATATCACCATTCCTTCAGCCAGATTGACTGCTGGAATGAGATCACCTGTATGGAGTAGTCTAGGCCTACAGGCAGATTAGAAGGAATATCTGGCAGGACTCTACTTTTTCAATTCAGTGTGGCTAAAAGCGTATTAATGCACACCTTTCCATGGTTATTTTATCCTGAATGTGGACTACTAAAATAGGCCTACAGTTGGTCCTATCACTGATTGTATACCATCTGTCAGATTGTAACTATAAAATGTCCTTTCTTCAGAGATATTGTATTGGCTTCTCATCTGAAACCCTTGGACAGGAAAGACAAAGCTGGTGCTCCACGCAATCAACCCTGGAACACAGTTGCCTCTTCTGAGAAGTGTCAGGGCCTTCATTTGGAGGGCATGCAGGTTGTAACCTTTTTCAAAAATCGAATGTCAATGATATTGTATTCACTGATAATAATAATAATAATAACTTGGTTTTATAAAGTGCCTTTCAAGGAACCCAAGGTCGCTGAAGGGGCAGGGAGAAGGGCCATATGCCTCTGTTGGGAGTGCTTCTTGAACGTAGCCAGTGTGGGGGCCTGGCGTATGTTGGGAAGTAGACTATTCCAATAGACTGATGCCAATTTGGGTGTTTTATTTACACCCACTCAAAGTTTTCATTGGCACTTTGGCCAAATCTTTATCTGAATTTCTTTATTGACCTGCTAGAGCTGGCAACAGACCGCATTGAGATTGATTAAGTTAGCTGTTGGCAGTGTTCATGTGGAATTCCTGCCATTACATTATGCACTTTTTCAGTACCCTTTCACATATGTATCTGATCTCATAATGTCCAGCACTTACTGTTCAGTACATACAGAAGCAGAACAAAACAAGTCACAACTTGCTTCTTCTTTTTTTGTTTTTTTTACCGATTTCTCTTACTGCTCGACAGGCTCAGCCATCTGACTTCCATCCACGGACAGCGTCCGAGTTCAGCCGGGACTGGAGGAGACTTGGCAGCGAAGGAGCTGAGAAGAAGTACCAGCTCCTCCTGGGCCTTGGAGGGCAGACCTTGCAGGACATTTTCAGAACCGAGGTGGGTTTTGGCCTCCTGGGGGAACTTCTGCTGACTCTGTCCCAGGGTTTCCGACCTGTGGATCTGTCCGAAGTGGTAGGGGTGCTGGACGGTCTGTCGAAGACCCCGCGATTCGGCCTCAACGTGTCTCTGCTGAGCAAGGGGGAGATGGGGGCATGCAAGGAGCTCTTCCAGAAGATTCAGAGGGGAGTGGATGTGGATCCGCTACCTTCTGACGGCAGCCGGGGGGTTGAGGCAGCCGCCTCCTCTCCTGGTGGTGCAGCTGTCGTTGTGGAGGCACAGGAAGAATGCGGCAGCTGCAGCATTCGTGAAAAAGTCAAACATTTAATGCAAATATATGGAGTTTCCAACAGCAACACATGAAAGAGCAATGTCAGAAGTAAACCCTAATGGGATTTATGTATGGAACAGTGATAGTTATATGAACCCTTATGGCAGCACTTGAAGAAATTAATTCAGTAAGATGTCTTATACATGTGTGTCATTTTTTATTTCAAGTTGGTTCCTTGATCATTTTTCCTTCAGTCGCTTTGCCTGAACCTGAACCAGTGCAATACTGTAGCATATGGCTGTTTTAATCTGCCGATATAAGCCATCTGAATAAAGTCAACAAATGTCCTACTTCCTTATTATATTCATCATAATTGTAAGATTATTCTGTCAGGATTTTGAGTGAATCGCTCCTATCCAAACTATTATATTATTGTTACTTTAAAAATCATATCTCCAACAGACAGAACATAAATCCTGTTCAAGATCAGAGAGATATCTCTCCCTGTGATTAATAATGCATGCTGTACTATTATGTTAATTAGAGAGGTTTCATCTTTATAGTATTTTGCCATTTCTGTTTCCATCCAATTGTATTTTCTGTTCTTTTTTCAGGTCAAATTAACATTTGTTATGCCAAAGCCTTGTAAGTTACACCTTGTAATCTCTTAGGTAGCTTTTTTTTTTTGGAGACACATTCTTTGGTCATTTCAAATTCAACCTGTCAGTTTATATTAAATAATAGGTAGAATAGGTTGTTGCAGTTGGAGGCCTACTGGAGTGAGATTTCATTCTCTCAGGCATGTCTCCTACTCAATAATGTAACAGCTGAGAGTAGCCATGTTGAAATAAGGGCTGCCTAGTGATCACCATGGCAACCTTTGAGTGGCTGTTGAGGATTCCAGGACAGGATTCTTTTCACTTTCCTCCTTGATGAGTTATAGAAACCTCAATGGGCTTCCTTTCACTGTGCCCATTTGTGGTCCTCTCTGTCTTGCTGTCAACAGTAACTGCCTACGAGGCTTCTGAAGACAAAGAGGACATATTTGACATTCGGGCCTGTCCTGCCTTCCTCGTCTTTGACAATGCTGCCTACCTGTCAGATATGACGATTGAGCTGCCATGCCACTGCAAACCAGAGGAGGCTCACTCTGTGGTGTGGTACTACCAGAAGCAGCTGGGCTCGGGTGACATCCGTGCGCTGACAGACTTTGAGGGCACGTCCGTCTTGGATTCGTCCCATGCCGCCGCATCAGGCTCGGAGCTGCGGAGTCGGTTCTCCATCCGCCTGTTCAGCCTAGTTGTGTTCCGGGCCCAGCAGTCGGACTCGGGCCACTACATCTGCGGCACCGCATCTGGACAGTTCTTCTACGGCTACGACGTGGATGTTCAAGAGGCCACACGGATCTCCTTTCCGTGGACCAAGAAGCGGAGAGGACCCGCTGTCAGATCGGGCGGCAAGGTGCTCTTTCAGGTCTTCATGAGCTTCTGGTCGTGGACAGTGTGCGACCGCTGTGGCGTCCGGGGGGAGCAAACCGGCGTGGGCCTCTGCTACGTCCAGAGCGACTATCTGAAGGCGCGCTACCGCCTTGGAGTTGACGGCATCACATCATGCGGGTCCTCCGCAGTGCCCGACACTCTGGGCCTGGAAAAGGAGAGCTATGGTGCTGAGCTGCGGGTGAGGAGCTGCACGGTACCATGTCCGTTAAAACCACCCATCGTCTCAGAGCACCAAGCACTCCTAGAGTTCATTGGCTATGGGGAGACCGACGAGAAGGCCACCATTCCCATCTACTATCACAACCACCCCGTGGACACCTCTCTCATCCTGTCCTGCCCCGGGGCCCGGCCGGAGCACGCCGTAGCCTGGGACAGAGGCGCCGTGCCTCTCTACCGCACCCAGTACATGGAGGGCCAGAACCAGAGCGCTCGAATCTTCATAGACACAGGCCACCACCTGCACTTTCAGCCTGTGCGGCAGGAGGATGGTGGCACCTACTACTGCTGGCTTCAGGGGAAGTACGCTGCAGAGATCAGGCTGCTGGTGTACGTGCAGCTGGGTCACAAGCGCACCGTGTCCGACCCCGAGTCCATTTATGCCATGAAAATCGTCCTCATATGCTACGCGGTGTTCACGGCAGTGTTCTTCCTCATGGTGTTTGGGCAGCATTTCTGGAGGACGCTGAAAATCAGGAGGGTTGTCCGATAGTTTTTTGTTTTTATTTTATTCATATGCAGAAGTGGTTCAATTTACCAGCATCCATTGGTTTTATTTTTATTGAAAGAAATAAACATCTTTTGTAACTTTTTCATGTCTGAAGATTCTCATTCATCCAGATTGCGCTAGTCAAAGATCAGTTGCAACTGTGCTTTTTTTATTTTGGAGCTTCAAAAAACTCATGATGTGAATCATCTCTCAGTGTGTCCTGTTGTATCAGGGGCATAAAGCAGGGGTGGGGAACCTCTGTCTCGAGGGCCGTTTGCGGCCCTTGAGGTCGTTTTATCCGGCCCCCGATATGATTTTAATGTTATGCAGCTTCACATGAAATATGACATATTTTGTAAAGGAATATTAGAAATTACATTTGCAATACACTTAAGTTATATTCAGGGTCCTAGAGAAGGTGGGGACCGTTTTAAAGGTAGCTGCCTTCAGTATAGGCCTAAAGTGCAGGGGGAAATCCTGGTTTGTGTTCATAATACGGCTCCCGGAGGACTTTTACAGCCCTCGGATGAATTTGAAGTGGCCCCTCGAATAAAAAAGGTTCCCCACCCCTGGCGTAAAGTAGGCTATACCCCCGCAGCCTCAGCAAGGCGGGGTGGGGCTACCGAGACGGGGGGCCCTTGACTTGAAGAAACGGGCCCCCTCCACATGATATTAGGCCCTCTTTTTTCATTCGGGGGCCCATTCTTGGTAGCTTGCAGGGGGACCTGAAGTAATTGCGTTACGCCAGTGTGTTGTATTGATGTTATTTTTTACTGAAACATTGTCAGCAACTCCCATACAACATTGAATGAAAACAAAGCAAAGACCCCAGTTTAAAAGTTAGCTGGAACCCATCACTGAGTTCGCACTGAAGTTCAGTAACTACAAAAAGCCAACAGGTGGAGATAGGAGGCTGTGGTAGGGGGTTGTAGTGCTTTTGGTTGCAAGCCAGAGACAATTCTCTTTGCTATCAGCCTGCCCCATTAGATTAATCATGGTGATACTTCAACAAAGAAAACACTGGGCCTATACTGACAAAAGTAGGCTATAGGCTAGGCCTACTACAAGGACAAGTAGCCCATGAGCGCATCATGGAGAACTGTTGCGCAGAACGGTTTGGTTGCTTTACCCAAACATACTAGGCTATTTTGCCGTTTGTATGTTATTGTTTTTTATGTATTTACATAGCCTGTTTATTTTAAACGCAAATGGACTCTGTGGGCTATGTTTTCTTCCTGCAGCTACAGACAAAGACAACTTTTGCGGTCTGGCGTTTAGTGCGCGCGCCGTCACGAAATCCTTCTCGCTTTGACTGTCAACTTCTCTTCCCTCACTGACAACGTCAAAGGCTGGTCGGCTCGGTGCCTGGTCAAGTTTGAAGCATCTTTCATGCCGTGTGGTAGGCAAAAGCGGTGTGTGCCGGAGTATAAACGACCATGAAGGATCAAAACTACACCGAAGAAGTAACCAGGATACTTCAGGAAACTCCATCGGCGAGAGAGGCTCTTTTGGAAAACTACACAAATTTGTTCAATGTGGCCGACTACTGTGAGAAAAACTATCTCGAGGTGAGTCTCCGCATTCTTGATAGGCTTACAGTATATGACATCACAACTTCGATCGTGGAGCTCGTGCAGTGCACCTGTCTGCGTAGTCCTGTTTGGGACTGTAGGCTACTTTTAAAAAGTTCCTGTTTTACTGAAAAGATTAATAACAAATTGGGAGGGATTTGATAGAACAGAGTTCACATTTGGATATGGGCTGCGTGCACTGTATAAAACGATGACACTTGTTACTTTATTTTTCATCATCATCATCATCATCATCAGTAACTTGGAGACTACTATCGATAATTTGTGGCTTCCTGTAGGATAGGCTACTAAGCGCAGACTTATCTCGAAAAGATAAAGGCATAGACTGAATGCGAGGGTGCCCCATTCTGTGTGTGTTCATGAGAAAAAAAACACTCATGTGCGCTGCATCTTTCGGCATCTGCTGGTGTCTGACAGATTATTGCAACACCAAAAACTCCGTTGGCGTTGAGGCTCTCTTCATTTTGCTTTGTGACTGTGATAGCCTACTTAAGAGAAGTGCAGCAACTCACATGCTGAAAGAAAGGGGAAGCAGTAGCAAATGGTTGCACTGCAGAGCAAGCAGAAGTGTGAAGGACAAGACAGATCAGCCTACCTCTGAGCAAAATAGAAACATAGTAGCCTAATTACTATCTTACGTTCATAAAGTAGTCTACAACATAATTGAACTGAAATCCTTTTGTTAAGATGGCTTGTTGATTACCGACTTCAAATACATCATGTAATGTGCTACTATTACTACCATCACTACTATGAATGCCTCTTCATCATCGTCATCAAGGGAAAGGATGAAGCTTTGCTGTAGATCAAAGAAGTGCCAGAAGAAATCCATCATTTGTTGAAATGGGCGCATTGTCTGAGTGGGAGCGAGTGTATGTTCCCACAGCCCATTGGTCCGTCCCACATCACATCAATAAGACTTTTAACATTCATTTTTAGGCCCATTTGTCCCACAGCCCAATGGTCCCACAGCATATCCCTGCTGCTCCATGTCCCCACATTTCTAATAATTTATTCAAATGTTGAGCGACACATTCAACATATTCACAATTATTCAATACATTTGAATAATTTCCTAAAAACAATTGGGAACATGGAGCAGCAGGAATATGCTGTAGGACTATTGGGCTGTGGGACCATTGGGCTGTAGGACCGTCTGGTTGCCTGAGAGGAGCTAGCAGTTGAACTGTAGGCTGAAGGTAGGTCTTCAGTTGCCATGTAATGGTGTGAAGGGATTATTTGTCTTTCTTGACAGTATTAAACAAGTCAGTGATGAGGTGACCATTCCGAGGGTTGCAGTTGCACATTTGCTACGTTTACATGACCTTTTTAATTCCAAATTAATAATTAGTTCAGTTGAGTTTCCTTTGATCTTTAATTTAATTCAGAATTAAGAAGTATACATGACGTTTTCAGCTTCATTCAGAATTAAATGGAGTTCATTCCAAATTAAATGTCTCATGTAAACATAGCCATTGTCTGACAACATGCCTGGCTCTTGGTACCACAGACACCTGGTTTCGAGCCCTGGTGAGGCAACCCTCCTACTCCCTTTGCTCCACGGTGTATAGGCCTACTCAATTTAGGCCATTTTTAGCCTTGACCGTGGCTCAAACAGCTCAGGCACCATATTGTTACACTGGAGACCCGGGTATCAATTCAACGCCAGTCCTTCCCCACCTGCCTCTATTCTGCTCACTTCCTGTCACACTCAAACTGTCCTATCTGAATGGAGGATTAAACAAGTAAGTAAATCAAGTAATTTAGGGCACGGGGTTACTACGCCGGCGACCTGGGTTCGATTCTGGCTCCGATTCTGGCTCGGGTCTCTCTATCCCACTCCCTTTCTGTCGCCATCTCCAACTGTCCTATTAAATAAAGACAAAAAAGACCTAAAAATATATATATATATATTTTTTTTAAGTGATTTCTGTTGTCCTGATGATGTTATGCACAGGCCGGCGATGAGTCTCAGAAGGCCCTGGAGGAGACTAAGAACTTCACCACCCAGTCTCTGGCCAGCGTGGCCTACCAGATCAGCAACATGGCCAGCAGCTTCCTCAAGCTGCTGGATGCCCAAACCTCTCAGCTGGGCCAGATCGAATCATCTGTCAACCTCATCGGTCAGGTAAGACTAGAGCTTAACCTGTTAAAACACAGCCGTGTTATACATTTGTTGTTACCAGAATGGCAATGACCAAGTCGTATTGCATTACTAAAGGCCCTGTGTCATGTCATAGTAGAGTAGTACTGAGGTAAATTAACCTTTCAATTACTATTACAGCGTGCTTCAGATGGCACGGCTTGCCTTAACCCAGTGGTTCTCATACTTTTCCCATCATTCCCCCCCTTCGGAGGGTCTGGATGCTTCCGAGACATATTCTGGAGACACATATACGCATTCAGGCTCTTGAGATTTTAGCTTTTTTAATAAAAATGTGGGTGTGTTGGCTCAGAATAATAGTGTACCAGAATCGACCCGGAGGAAATCAGATGTAAATCAATAACTAAGTGGACATTTTAACAATAAGAAAATGGTAGGGGTGAATTCCGATAAATTGGGACACTTTGGGCCATTCGCTTATATGCAAAAAAAGTGGCCCAATTTACCTGAATTCACCATATGTACATTTACACATTTTGGATGTATGAGAATGTCGTGAAGGATTTTCAAAAGCCAAGCAGATAAAGTGGCAACACTGATTTACAACATTTTATCAGCAAGAGGTGGCCAACAGGCAATGATAAATGCCAACTATACCCTGGTACAGTAAGTTATGGCCTAGTAATAAATCAAGTGGCGTAGCAGATCATACAGTAGCAGTTGAAACATATTGTGCATATGCAACATATGCAATACACTGCACAACATACAGGATTACATAATCTAAAATATTTTATTACTTAAAACTCATCTGAAGGGGTAATGGAAAGTGAAAGCTCTAAGGCAGGGGTATTCAATTAAATGTCAACGAGGGACAGTTTTTCAAATTCCTCCCAGTAAAGGGGCCGACTATACGTACTATATTATGTATTATGGTTGCGGACAGTACAGGACACTTCACTGAGGTGGGAGGTCTGGGGGTCCTCCCTCAGAAAGTTTTGCATTTCTTAGGTGTTATTTCCTGCATTTTAACGTTCCTTGTCCCGTTTCAGCTCGATACGGAACCTGTACTTAAAAAAAAAACTATTCCGTATTTCAAGGGGCTTGTGGGGGGCCAGAACTTTGCCGTCCAAGGGCCGCATCTGGCCCCAGGGCCGGCATTTGAATAGCCCTGCTCTAAGGCATTTACTGTAAGTTATCTTTACTTGCATTGCCTTCTTATCTCCAGTTCTCATGATTTGGAAATAGTGTACATGCAGGAAGGAAGTCCATCATCTGTGCATCTGTCAGTGCTTTAAAAAAAAACCCTGATAGGGGGGCGCTGTGGCGCAGCACGCTAAGCCCCCCACACTTGGGCTTGCATGCCCACGGGGACCCTGGTTCGAGTCCGGACGGCATCGTTTCCCAACCTTACCCTATCTCTCTCCACACTCACTTCCTGTCGCACCTTCACTGTCCTATCTGAAATTAAGGCCCAAAAAGTCCATAAAAATATCGACAAAGCCCTGATGAAGACCAGTGCGGTCAAAACATGTAGGCTTTTTTAATCATGTTTTAGCCCTATGACAATAAAGGCTTTTTAATGGACTTCCTCTTTTTCACCTGGAGTTGCCTGGATTTTTCCCTTTTTTGAAGCCCATAAAAATATCTTAAAAAAAAAAAAAAAACCCTGATGCATTGATGCTTACAGTTCTACAGACCTCTTTGTATATTTACATCATTGGGACTTAACTTACAAAATATGCAACTTCAGCACACAGAAATCTGAACTGACTGCAACACAAAGCGATAAACAAAAAATTTGAGAAATAGTCAAAAACAATGTTTGTGTACACCTCCCAAGGGACCTTCCTATTTTTTTTCTGGTTTTGGGTTTGTTTATGATATAAGCAAACAAATAGCACACAGTGCAGTCAACCATGATGACTGTTGCTGTTGAGTGAACTTCAAAGCACATCGTCAGTGTGTGTGCTTGGGTTTATTTTTCTTACCCTGATACACCCACAACATATACTGCGTTGTGCACTGCCCACCTAATTCAAGGGGATTGTGGGAAAATTCCAGTATGGCAACTAGCCTTCACCATTCCCAGTTCCTTTGCCAGCCTAAGCTATCAACCATCCATCAAGCATACTCCCTCCCTCCCCCAATCTCTCTCATTGCTCTCTCTCTCTCTCTCTCTCTCTCTCTCTCTCTCTCTCTCTCTCTCTCTCTCTCTCTCTCTCTCTCTCTCTCTCTCTCTCATTCTCTAGGCATCCCTTATTCCTGTGCCCAGAGTGAGAGGCCCTGATCGTGGGGAGAATAGCCTATACCCCCCCCCCCACACACACACACACACCTCTCTTTCCTCCCTCCCTCCACTCTCCTCCACTCCCCCCCCCCCCCCATGCCCCCCCTCTCTCTCTTTCTTTCTCTCTCTCTGTCTCTCTGTCTCTCTCTCTCTCTCTCTCTCTCTCTCTCTCTCTCTCTGTCTCTGTCTCTCTCTCCCTTTCTCTTTCTTTCTCTCTCTCTGTACACACTAAAGAAGTTCTAGCAGGCACCTCAGGCATGCCCGTTATCCTCATGCCCAGCCTCATCAGCCAGGGCTGTGTTTCCCAAAAACTCTTAAGTTGTACTCAAGCCTAAGTAGTACTTAAGTATGATGGGCCGCCTAGACAATATATCACATCACCAAAAGTTTATGCATAAAATAATTGTATTGGCCGACATTCAATGTGTTGTTCTGGTACATGCAAATAAAATGTTTGCCTAAGTGCATGTGCGAGGTAAAATAGTGTATTTATAAACTTTTAGTGACGATATGAGAGCTATTTCTGGTATATTGCCTATAAGCGGCACCTCATACTTAAGTACTACTTAGGCTTCAGCACTACTGCAGAGATTTTGGGAAACGCAGCCCAGGTCAGCTGAGGTATGAGGAAGGGGGTAGTAGCCTGAAAGAGCGCTCCCACTCCCAGGCCCACCACTCCCCAGCAAGGGGAACTGAGCACTCACTATGATTGATGCTGCCTATTGTCTGGAGTCGCACCCAGGAAGGGGGTGCGCTCCAAAGGGCCAGCGTATATAAAAGAGGGGGGTCCTTTTGCACGCCCAGTGCACTGTGCAGGGCTTGCTGTTTTGAGGAAATGGCTAATCTGGTGTGTGGCGTGGCCTTGGTTACGTTCCTGTCTGTCTGTCAGCTGATTTAGGGTTTGCTCGGCCCTGTTCTAGACGTATTCCTCTGACCTGTCGGGGTGCGCACCGCTACACAGGCTCAGGATCTGTATCTGCTCGGCCCTGCCGTGGCCAACCGCTAGGGCACTCGCCTGCCATGCGGCTGACCTGGGTTTGATTCCCGGCCCGGGTCCTTTGCCAACCCCTCCCTGTCTATCTCCCAGTTCGCTTCCTGTTCACCTCTCACACTGTCCTATCAAATAAAGTCGTAAAAGACCAAAACAAAATCTTTATGATCTGTATCTGCTCAAGAAAAATGTCTCATCTTGGCTTTCAAGATCTGTCTATTACTGTGCTGCAACAGTTCACACCAAGTGAAGTCACTTAGTTTGTGCTTTCACATTCAGGTGATGTGAAATTTGTACGAAAACAAAAAAGAATCATAATAGTGTAGTACTATAGCAGTAGGCCCTATGTCTTTTCAAATAAATCATGAATATGAACATTATATTGGCTACTATTTAAATGATGTTGAAAGGCAAACATGCACGTAAGGGATTCAAGATAAAGAAAAACATGTTGTAATAAGTGTAATGTAATATTTCTGATGTGAGGGATAAATACGGGAAAGGCTTTATCTTTTTTAATATTTAAAATGGAATTGAAACCTTTTTGGTGTGTCTTGTACCATTTTTCACGGCAGACGGTGGACATGCACAGAGAGAAAGTGGCTCGCAGGGAGATTGGTGTTTTCACGGCGTCGAAGAGGGTGCCTCGCGGCCACAAGGTCATCCCTCCGGCAACGGGCAAAGAGCCCAAAACCAAGTACTCCCGCACGCCCATCTCCTACGCCGCCCTAGATTCCCTCGGACACGGCATGAAGGTGAGCCCCGCACTGTGGAGCCGCTCTGGGAGCTGTTTACTTGTAACATGCATGACGTGAACTTCCTTGACATGTGAATCCTTTTTCAATAGTAGTATTAGGATAAGTTCAATATGCTGTTGTATTGCTCACGCTACCCTTGACTTGTCCAAATATTTTCCCAAAAGGTATTGCTGTTTGCTAGTTGTCTGCTGATGTTGCATAACCTTTTGGATGTTATTTGGAATAAATCAAGATGTTTTTTGAAATGTAAGCAAACACCTGGCCCCATTACAATGACCAGGATCTTGGAAAAGGCTGCAGAAAAAAAAATCTCAGGTACTGAAAAGTCCAGGGTGGTGTGAGCATTACAACTGCATGTCGAAATTGGCTGAAGTTAACCTTTAAGTAATAGAGCTCCTTTATTGACCCTGAAGGAAATGAAGGAGCAGTGTATCAAAACACATTTTGCGGATATTTGAGTTTATAAAACAATGTAATTATAATATATATAGCATTCATCAATCACTCAAAGTATTTACACTATATTGCACATTGTCATTAACACTTGTCATTCATTGTGCTTGAAAAATACAAAAAAGACTTGAAAAGATGAAAAGCGATTGTTGAATAGTCAATATAAACTAAATTGAACATGCTAGACACAACGCCATCACCAAAGCAACATCATTATACATATAATTTAACTATTACAGGCTAAATATACCTAGAGCCCTTGAACCCTTACCCTTCATTTATGAATAGTGTAATAAAGTACTGCTCATAGCCCTCTGTGTATGAATAGAGAGGTGAAGTTGATTAGGGGGGAAAGTGTTCCAACTGTCAAAACAATTACATCTGTAGGAATAAAACTCGACGGTCTGGCGAGGAATACATACGGTATTCATGAATAATGTAATTCATTCAGCTTGTTGCACATTGTTCTATGTCATGTCCGAGTTGTATGTTTCATTTTTTGTCCAAACACATGAATGTACCCTTCAACTTATTGTGCTTTATGAATCTATGAAATTGTCAATGTCAGACCTCTAGTAGCCTAATTGCGTTTTGGTATGAGTTCTAGGAACTGCATGGAAAATTAGGTCTTGTGTTTTCTCTATGCAACCTCAACAGACAAATTTTTTAATAGTCTCTCCCTCCCTACTACCACATCCTGCTGAGGAGATGCTGGCCTCAATTAGCAATCAAATACATGCACACACACACACACACGCACGCACACATGCACACACACGCATTCATGCATGCACACACGCACACTCACACTCGCACACACACGCAGTATATGCACGCACGCACGTCACACACACACACACACACACACACACACACACACACACACACACACACACACACACACACACACACACACACACACACACAGCAACAGCAACAATGGGCTGACAGTCTGCCACAGCGTGGGAAAAAATAGCCAGAGCCTCTAATTAGTGTTGCCAAGGCTAAGCCGTCTCATTGATGCCCTCACACACACACACACACACACACACACACACACACACACACACACACACACACACACACACACACACACACACACACACACACACACACACACACACACACACACACACACACACACACCTCATTGATGCCCCTACACGCTCTTTTCTCCTTTACAGAGAGGGTTCAGTAAATACACACACACACACACACACACACCATCTCTCTCTCTCTCTCTCTCTCTCTCTCTCTCTCTCTCTCTCTCTCTCTCTCTCTCTCTCTCTCTCTCTCCGCGTCCCACTCACTCAAATTTTCTCGTTCTGTTTCGCTCTCTTTCATGTTCTCTCTCGCCCACTCGTTCCTATTCCCTTATACACAGCACGTACACGCAAACACACACAGGCCAGAACAGCAAGCAGGAGGCCATACAAATCTGCATGTAAAATTAAACACACAAGATACACTGACAACCATTCCACTGTAAAATTAAACACACAAGCTACACTGACAACCATTCCACTGCCAGCATGTTTTTTTTCTTTTTCTTTTTCTTTTTCTTTGGCCTCCCTGTGGCATGCTCATATACGTAGAGCCTTACATACATTCATATCAGGGCTTGAAATTAACTATTTTTCCCCCTCACCACCAGCCTCTGTGGCTAAGAAGATGGCCCTTATTTACATCTACATGTAGGGATCCTATTATTTCTTGAACTGAAATACAAACCCTTACATTCATATCAGGACTTGAAATTTACTTTTTTCCCCTCACCAGCCTCTGTGGCTAGTGTTTTTTTCTTTCTCTTAACCCATTTTTGTCCTAAGCCCTTTTTGGGAAAGGGTGCCCTCTGCCAATTAAATCCTAAATATCTCAGCCTCCAAAGTACATACAAACATGAAATGACTTGCATTTAAAAGCTAGGACCCTCGTTTTGCCTTAGAATGTGTTCATTCTGCTCTAACGTACCGACATTTTTAATGAAACAGCTCAAATCTCGAGAACCTGAATGCAGCGTATGTGTGTCTTCAGGACACAATGGGTTAAAAGCCGTGATAGCCTGCAGATGATGATATGCAGAAGCAGGAAGATGGCCATTATTTACATCTACATTTAGGGATGCTGTTACTTCTTTAACTGAAATTCAAACAGTTGATGGACACGAGTCAATAATATTAGAATAGACTCCTGTTTCACACCTAAGAATAAACTACCCTGCCAAAGTGACTAATGAGACTAAAATTATGACTTGCCACCGCCAAGAGTGCTCAATGCCTAAGCCATTTCTGGGAAAAGTTACTGCCAACCTATAAAAGCCTAAATATCTTAGCATCTGAAATGCATAAAAACAAGACATTAATTGTATTTAAAAGCTAAGACCATCCTCTTCAATTCGAACATGTTCATTCAACTTTAACATTCAACAACATTTTTAATAAAAAACCTGAAATCGCATAAGCCTCAATGTTGCATCATACAGCTCCAGGTGCCAGGGTCAATGTTGCGCAACGTAACATCCAGCATCAGTGGGTTAATGTTGAATTAACGCTGCATGGTTTTACTGAGCAGCATTTTTCTGGTGTCAATGTCAAGCCCTGTTTACTTTATCGACTGATTCCACTACTGTGTTGCATATACTGCAGCTCTATTTCATTTTGATGGTGTCTACAGAACATAAGAGTGACATGCACACATATTATACAAACCTATGGCATGCACAGCTCATCATTAACCCATTTTAGCCTAAGCCCTTTTTGGGAATAGGTGCCCTCTCCCTATTAAAACCTAAATATCTCAGCCTCCGAAGCACATAAAAACATGAAATAAATTGCATTTAAAAGCTAGAACCTTCATGTTTGCACTATAATGTGTTCATTCAGCTCTAACACCCACATTTTTTATAAAAGATATCAAATCTCAAGAGCTTGAGTGCAGCGTATATGTTCCTCCAGGACACAATAGGTTAATACATGGCTGTCACCATTAACTCATATTTATGTGTCAGATTAGACCTACGTTCCTATAAAACATATAATTTGCCTGGATGGCCATCTTAACTTGCTACACAGTAACTTTATTCATGTTTCACTGGAGCTGCTGCTGGACTTACTTTTTCAAAAAAGTGCACTCAACTCCAAACTGTTTTTACAAGGTCTTTGTACATTTAAGTCGAAAAGCCGCACTCACATGATGTGTAAAAAAAATGTTAGTGGGTTAGCATGACAGACAGATTTTTCAGCCTAATAAATACAATACAACTTGTATTTATATAGCACACTATAACAACTAGGAAGTTAACTCAAAGCGCAGATGAAGGCTCAGGCCAAAACGTCTGTCTGTCATGCTAACTCACTAAAATGAAATACAAAAATCACAGTCGAAAGTGTGGCTTTTCTACAAGCAGTGACCTAACTTGAACACCCAGAATGTAGGTTACCAGCCTCAGCTGCTTCGCTGTATGGGTAACTGAGGTGTTCCCGCACAGTCCTTCCCCCTTGGGTCCTCGAACCCGCTACCTCCTAGTCAACGCACCGGTTTGAGTAGGGGAGGCACAGCACGATACCGCTGAGCTAAAGGACCAGTCCGATAGCTCAGCGCTACCGCACTACCGATACTGTATGAGGCTTTGGGAGGGAGGTTTACTAATGTTCCATGCCATACCCTGCTAGTTGGCCTCCGTTACATATGCAGTTGTTTATTTGCAGAGGTGTCAAAAGTAAAAATAAAAGTACTTTTGTGGTGTAATTACAACACTAGCACATGTCATTACATAGCTGTTACACCATTTACTCCATTGTATCCTAATGAGATAGATAGTCTGTGTTGCTACTGAAAAACTCCTAACAACCTAACAAGGACCCACCACAAACTTGATCCAACCAGTGCACAGTTAGCTGATCGTAAGATGAGTACACAGGTCTACTGGTTACGCAGATAAGTTACTTGTGTGGGAAGGAAACTGTGTTTCTTTTTCTTACTTTTACTTTGAACACATCTGTTGTATTTGTGCTTCTCCTCCCTCTGCTCAGGACTCAGGGAACCCCGTCGCCCGAACAGCCACCATGACACGCAAGCCTGGTGGCACACTCGGGTATGTGCACTCACTTTCAAGTTCAAGTTCACATTCAAACTGAAGTTGAATCCCAAGTTCAAAGTCCATTTACAGTATCTGCCTTATACATAATCATCACAGCGGTGTAGCTGAATTTTGGGTCTGAAATGCTGAACTTGCACTAGGGGAGTCAGCAGGCAGTGCAGATGAAAGTTGCTTATATGAAACAGAATTAAATATACTAGTACATTCATATTAACATTAACATTAATTTACAACTTACAGTAAGTTGGCAGACAGGGTGAATTTACAAAACACACCAGATATTTTTTAAAAAAAAAGGCTTTTCTGGTATTCTTATTGAAGCTGCTAGTAATTGTAACCAGCTGCAGTATAAGCTATGGTGTTTTTATGTTAATGTGTTGATCAATTATGTATACAGTACACTGCACATTGGGTGAAGTGCATAACACTGACAGATTATACAGTATATTGCCGTAGATAATGGCGCAGGGCCAGGATCCCGTCTGACCTGCTGACCTGCTGACCGTACGGTGCATACCCGCTTTTATCAGCCAATGTTTGACACCTTGTAGAAGAGCTCCCGAGCCAGAATGTCAAGTAGCTCACAAGTGCTTTATAAAGCAGATGATTGTTTTAAACGTGTAGGAGGGGTGAGATATGGTGCATTTCCTGTTTTTTGTTTTTTTTTACACCTCTCTCTCTTTCTCCCTCTCCTCTCTCTCTCTCTCTCTCTCTCTCTCTCTCTCTCTCTCTCTCTCTCTCTCTCTCTCTTTCTCTCTCTCTCTCTCTCTGTCTCTCTCTTTCTCTCTCTCTCTCTCTCTCTCTCTCTCTCTCTCTCTCTCTCACGTGCTTCATTTCTCTCTGTCGCTTTATCTCTCTGTCCCTCTCCCTCTCTCTCTCTCTTTCTCTCTCTCTCTCTCTCTCTCTCTCTCTCTCTCTCTCTCTCTCTCTCTCTCTCTCTCTCTCTCTCTCTCTCTCTCTCTCTCTCTCTCTCTCTCTCTCTGGCATGCTCCATTTCTCTCTCTCTCTCTCTCTCTCTCTCTCTCTCTCTCTCTCTCTCTCTCTCTCTCTCTCTCTCTCTCTCTCTCTCTCTCTCTCTCTCGCGTGCTCCATTTCTCTGAGGTCTTGACAGACAGGAAGTAGAGTTTACCTCACCACTTTTGCTAACTTCCTCTGTCTGAAGTGGCTGTCAAAAGTGCTCCCCTACGAAGAGAAACTCTCCAACTTACTTCACTGCTACTGCAGCTGCATAGTCAACATTCATTAAAAATGCCCTGAGACCTCATTCGGGTCTGAAGCTAATCAGGATATTAACTAATTAAAGTGTAGTCAATGTACGTGCATATGTGTCTGCTCATGCGAAAACAGGAGAAGTAACTCTACAGTATGTGTGATTAATCAGGATGTCAACTAATTAAGTGTAACTGTGTGTGTGCGTGTGTGTGTGTGTGTGCGTGCGCGCGCACGCGTGTGTGTGTGTATTCGTGCATGCGTGTGTGTGTGCGCGTGTGCGCGTGTGTGTGTGTGTGTGCATGTGTGTGTGTGTGCATGCGTGCATGCGCATGTATGCCTGTGTCTGTGTGTGCAATGTGCATGTGCGCGTGTGTGCGTCTGTGTGTGTGTGTGTCTGCGTGTGTCAACACAGGAGAAGTAGCCGGCCCCCTGAGCCAGTGCAATGCCCGGTGGCACCAACCATGTCTCAAGGCTCCTCGCTCACCTCCCTCAGTGACCGCTCCACAGGGTACACTTCACCTACAGAAACATAAATCACACCAAAAGAAATGGCTCATTCTTTTAAAACTCGGCTGTCGGTAGACCCGAGGTTATTCTCCCGACAACCGTTGTAAATGCGTTCTATTGCAACAGCTAGGCACAATACAAATGT
Source organism: Engraulis encrasicolus (assembly GCF_034702125.1). Taxonomy (NCBI): domain Eukaryota; kingdom Metazoa; phylum Chordata; class Actinopteri; order Clupeiformes; family Engraulidae; genus Engraulis; species Engraulis encrasicolus. The sequence continues at coordinate 48,675,735 of NC_085858.1, read as the reverse complement.
CTGAAAACACTAATGTTAAACGAACTCTGAGTACACCAAAGTGCTCCGAGTTTGTGTTTCAGAAGCCTGAGTTGAGTACCTGTTCTTTTGCACTTTCCCGAGGCGGAGGTCTGGGTTTCCGACAACTGAGTTTCAAAAGAATGCACCAAAACAGAGTGACTGAGAAATTAAGTGCAACTCAACTTTTTCTTGACCTTGAATACAGACAGTGGATATACAATGGCCTAGCCACATACACTGACTATAGTCTTCTCTGGGCTACTCTGATATGGCAGACTCCAGAATAAGCTACTACCTGCTAAAGTGGATAATGACACTGAAATTACATGTACACAATGATATACAGGAATGCGTTTGAGCAGAGGGAATGTCTAAATCTATTTTTTTGTTTAAAGTACAATATTCATGTACATAATCTGAGTGAGCTGGTTGTTCAGCTCTGTTCATTACGTAATACTACTTTAATAGTCACAAAAAATAATGCCAGTTGAATTATATGAGTCATGACATCAATTGGAACATCAATGAGACAGGGCAGCCGTGGCCCAGTGGTTAAGGACATGGGCTTTGGATCAGAGGGTTGCAGGTTCAAATCCCACCCTTACCACTCCCCACCACACTCCATGGCTGAGATGCCCTTGAGCAAGGCACCTAACCCCACACTGCACCAGGGACTGTGTGAGTTGCTTTGGATAAAAAGCGTGTAATGTAATGTAATGCAATTGGATCTTTGTGGATTTACATGTCTTGTGCTGCCCTGTCCTGCCCCACACATCCCCACACATCCACCAGTTCAAGTTTTGGCAAGGCAGTGCAGCCTCCCGTGGTCCCCAGCTGGCCCGCTCCTGAGGCTGACATTGTCAGCAGCCTCCTGGAGGACGGGGCCCCGCCACCACCACCACCACCTCCACCCATGGAGGAGGGAGACGCTGCCATCCCACCGCCGCCACCCCCAGACCTCCAGGACTCCATCCCCATCCCGCCCCCACCTCCTCCGGCCCCCTCCACCTCCTCCTCTGCTGCAGCAGAGTCCACAGAGGGTGCTGCTGCCCCCCCACCTCCACCTCCACCACCTCCTCCTCCTCCCGCACCCATGGCGGCCTCGCTGCCCCCTCCACCACCCGCACCTCCTCTGGAGACAGGTACGCTGGCCTCTGGTGTGCGCATAGTGCATATTGTGTTATACACTATTGGCCGGCCCTGCCGTCGCCAAACGGTAGGGCACTCGTCTACCATGCGGCTGACCCGGGTTCGATTCCCAGCCCTGGTCCTTTGCCGGCCCTTCCCCGTCTCTCTCTCCCCACTCAAGTCAAAAAGCTTTTTTAAAAATACACTATTGGCCAACTCTGGTTGTCTCTTTGGATTGCAGTTTGCTGGCTTCTGGTAGAACCATGCACAGACACACACATTAATTTATACTAGGCCAATTCTGGGTTGTGTCATTTTTTTGCATTTTTTTTAAGAAGGGTTCTTTTGAAAATGACAGCGAGAAGGTGACAGGAGACGGTTAGGAGAGGGAGATTGGGGACGTTTTAGAAATGTCCTCGGGCAGGAATCGAACTCGGGTCCCCGGTGCAATAGTAGGGTTTAGTCGTTTGAGCCAGGGACGAGGCCTATTTGCAATTTTAATGTCATGATTTCAAATCAAGTCAAGTCAGTTTTTATTGCCAGTTTCTTCATATGCACAGGTCATACAAGGAAATTGAAATTGACGTGAAAGGAAATTGAAATTCTGTTACGATTTTGAAGTATTGCCACATTGAAGACATACAGGTATATAATATTTCCATAGGTCAAGGAATGCAGTGGCTTCCCCTGGGTGATGGTACATACACACCGAGATATTCGCGTTCACTTAACGTGTCCGGGAGCATCGCGAGTCCGAGAGGTTTGCGGGCTGCCTTGCACACTGCACAGTCAGCGTCCACGTTATATCAGCGGGCAGCAGCCATTCATTTTCAATGGAGCCCGCTTATTGAACGCGGACGACCGCACAGGAAAATAGACTCGAGTTCTATTTTCAAGGAGCATCGCGGACATGTCCGGTCTGGCCGGACATGCGCCGCGCTTACTTGCTCCTGTGTGCAAGGCATGATCTGTTTACATGTATTCTAACCATTTCGGACTGATACCGGACAAGTTCAGTGGACGTTAGGTGGATGTCCGCGCCGTTGGTGTGTATACACCGTTAGTGTTTCTCAACGGGGACGCTTCCCAGGGGCCGTTAGGGAACCCTAGGGGGGCGTTGAGAAGGATACACATAGGTGGGGGCGGGGCTTAGTTCCCACTGGGGGGCATTAGTCTATTTTATTTTTTCAATACTGTACTAAGGGGGGCATTGTCAGCTTTATAATGAGGTCAAGGGGGCGTTGGGAGGCAAGGCATGATCGCTCCAGGCATGCTTGATTGGCACCTGGTATGACTGGCTTTGTAGCCAGTGTGTAAATGTGCAGTAGTTGAACAGGTGAATGTGAGTTCTTCCATGTAAAGTGCCTTGAGTACTGCCCAGAGTAGAGGAATTGCCTATAGGAGGGAAACCTTTTTCATTCGAGGGGCCACTTCAAATTCCTCCAAGGGCTGTAAAAGCCCTCCAAGGTCCGTACTATGAACACAAACCAGGATTTCCCCCTGCACTTTAGGCCTATATTGAATGCAGCCACCTTTACAACAGCCCCCACCTTCTCTAGGTTCCCTGAAATATAGCTTAATTGTATTGCAAATGTAATTTTTAAGATTCCTTTACAAAATATGTCAAATTTCACGTGAAGCTGCACATCATTAAAATTTTATTGGGGCCGGATAAGATGACCTCAAGGTCCGTAAATGGCCCTCGAGACGTAGGTTTCCCACCTCTGGCCTATACTGTACAGTATATATGTATATTCTGCCCATTTAATATTACCTCAACTGGCATTGTATTAACATTCAAGTATTGATCTTAAAATCATTTCGTCAATGACAGAGCTAAAGAGCTTAAGTCTTGGCAACGTCTATCACCCTTTTTCTGTGCCGTGCAGCAGCTCTCTCTGACATGGAAACATGACACACTTGAACGTGCGAATAATCAGCTAATTTTGCCATACTGCGAAATTGACAAGTTATGTGTCAAGCCATAGATAGCTATGAAAGATTCTGAGACTGATGTGTTTTCTTCCTGATTTCACAGTTTCAGTTTCAGTTTTTGTCGTCTATATCATGACATGCTAATCACGTTTTCATCTACATCCTCATCTAATTTTCAGAGTTCCTCAGAACTTCTCAACATTAATTGTTGTTGCAGCATCAGTTGTTGTCCAATTATGTCAGTGCTCACATGCAGTAGACCAGTGGTTCTCAAACTTTTCCCATCATCCCCCCCCCCCCCCCCCCAAGCAACAGCAGTACTCGGGCAGACTGATTTTACAATCGCTGCGCAGAATCAAAGGAAAGTTGACTGGTGATTTAACACAAAGAGGGACGAGTGTTCATTTCCTTTCTTGGGGGGAAAAAAACAAAATCAGATGTCACACGCTTCCCCTGCGATGCCTCCGCGCCCCCCCCAGGGGGGCTTGCGCCCCACTTTGAGAAATACTGCAGTAGACTAACTAGGCTGCAACAATAAAAGCAGATCTGCTGCAGTAGCCGTGCAGTCGCTGTGGACCAGAGTAGACCAAAGCGGGAGTTCCTTCCACCAAGATAAAGGAAATGAGAACACTTGTGTAGGCGCCAGAAACCCGAGATACACTAATTACGGAAATTAGTCATCAAAAAGAAGAACTCTGGGAAAGAAAAAACGTAGCTTTCATGTTCTCTGAAACGGCATGAAACATAATAACAATCCATGAAAAGGATATTCTCAAATGGTTGGCGATGTGGAAGTAAACAGCATAGTTGTGAAAGCGGCCACCAGAGAAGATCTGTCGGCTGTATGCAGTGCATTACAATGAGAGCCAGGCGTGCATTTAGACTAGAGCATGTCTGATGATGAAGACGGCGAGAGGAGTTTGCTGTGAATGAATTCAAATTCTTGGCTGGAAAACGAATGAGAAACTGTGATGCAACATGGACGAAATGATCAAACTGATGGCTATCTATCACTAGCTGAAGGGGAGACTAAAATTGACTTGGTTTCTTTTCCTAGTTCCCTGTTATGTTATTGATGGCTAGCAGTTTATTATTGGGTCTGTGTTGCATCAAATTCTCTTATTGTTTTCCCTACTAATTAGCCTAGTGAATCTTGATGGACTAGTGGCAGAAAATATTTTTGGCGGGGTGGGTTGATCCAGTATTGCACCATAGGGGAGAATAGACGCTGGGCCATAAGATCTGTCCTCCAATCATAGTGCTCTATGTGTGTTTTTCTGTTTGAATCTGTTTAGCAAGGCTGCACTGGTCTATTATGTGCAGTTAAGCTGTTTGAACACTAACCGTTGTTTCCCCCTGCAACCTTCAGTTTTGTCAAATACTAACATAACAGCGCTGTGTGACTAAAGATTGATGAACATGGAATGTTCCTGTTTCTTATTCACCAGTTGCAGAGGAGAATGGTTTCCCCCCTCCCATCACGATGGAGGACGCACTCCCTCCTCCAATCAGTGACTGCTCTGACCTCCCAGCCCCTCCCCCTCTCTCGCCATTGGACAACATGGAAGGTATCCGGCTCTTACGCAAGTCACAGGAAGCTACTGCCTCTATCATTCTGTCTTCATTATTTGAAACGACCTGCTTGTGGAATGAAACATTTTGCCTTGAACAAGTGCTTTCTTTTGTGTCTTTACCTCCCTGCAGCTTTCACTGTCTTTATTTCCTGTTCTATAAGCCTCTCTATGGTTCATCATCAATCGCATGAGTTACATAACTTCCAGGAGTTGCTTGCATAAGATGTTAAAAACATCATTTTAAGGAGATCTGTGTGGTATATGCACCAACACAAAACCTGCTTAAGTAATTTCATTGTCTCCTTTGACGTTACATGGGTTTGTGTTGAACCATTAGTCCATGCTCTTATTGTACAACTGCAGTCTGAATGTTTTGCCAATGAAAAGCTTATCCTTTTAACCTTTCACCTTTTGAGATGTCTTTGTCTCTATGTGTGTCTGTCTGTGGCTCAGTTCCTAGCACGCGGCGGTCGCGTGCTCGCCGCCACCCCCCGAGCGCCCGCTCCCTCTCGCTCAGGGTGCGCATGGGGCCCTCCTCTCGCTCGCTCTACACGCGCTCGCTCTTCCTGCCCAATAATCAGTCACGTAAGGCTCGCTGGCATAGCTACACTGTCTAAATCAAACACCAGAACACACAGGGGTTGTAGGTTTAGGGCTGCTGTTTTTGAAGTCAAATAATGTTTTGAATGCTTACAAGCTATTGATACATATTTTGTAGTTATTAACTCAGGTTGTTCAATACAGCGTTGGGTAATCCAGCTTCAGTTGTTACAATCCTGCACCCACTCTTTATTGTCGCTGGTGATTTTATGAAATTACTGGTGCTGTGTGTGAATGGCTGTAACAAGTAGGGAGTTCAGGACTTAAAATTCTGAAACCGGATTACCCAGCACTGGTTAGATGTATTATATGTAATTGAAAATATGTCATTATTATATTGTTGACTTTGTTATGGAAGACTTGAATGTATAATTCTCACTGAAGGCATTTTCATTAATGCTGGCCCCTACACTGCAGAGTAGACGGTGCATGGTAGGAGGAGTATAATAGCTTTTTGTCTAATTAGTCACCGTGCAGCATACCCTATTATTTGATGTGTTCACAAAATTGCACTGCAGCGTGTGATTAATATGTGACTAATGTGGGTAAAGCTGGAACGCAAAAACTTCAGAGTAGCCGGAGAGGAGAGGTTGTGTATTATGTAACGCTGCAAACTTGTGCACACACATACAGTATTGCCAGTGGTCGAGCTGTAAAATCAGGGGGGATGGTCAGAGATGGATTATGATTACTGGGGGTTCGGGGGGGTTTCCCCCCAAGAACATTTTGAAAATGTAGTTGTTAAAAAGTGCAACTTTAACACAATATGTGAAGAAGGGATGCCTGTTTTAGAGAGGGATGATTTTTGACCATTTTCATTGAGGGTGATGATTATAGACCATTGTAGGGGGGATGGCATCCCCCCTCATCTCCCAGACAACTCGAGCGCTGAGTATTGCTTGATATATTTTTTTTTCTCGTATCTTGTCTCTTGTCTTGCTGCTTCACACTGTTTTGTTTTTGCTTCTCTCTGCACCCGTGTCAGTCATGATCCCCCCTCCTCCCCCGTACCCTCCTCCTCTCGCGCCTCCTGCTTCGCTGAGTCCACTGACCAAGCTCCCTGCTAGCCTGGAGCACCTGGGTGAGTCCCTAAGTGGCAGCACAGCCATGTCACACTACAGAATGCCACCGTGTTCTGTCGAGATAGGCTGGGGGGGACAAAGGGGTCATTTGTCCTGGGCCCAGGGAGACAGGGGGCCCAGAAATGGGTCCTCAATACATTATTTGTATCGGATTTGGGGCCCTTTCAGATGCATTTGTCCCGGGCCCAGCCAAAGCTGTCAGCAGCCCTGCCCCCCTGGGATGCTACTGTAATGTACTGTAATGGCTAGGTATCTCAGCTCAACAGGTCACACTATGCCACGATCGTCTGTCAAGATGAGCTGCTTTGTCGAGATGAGCTACTAATGGGGGTGTTAAACCAGGCCCAAACCCTGACTGTAATTCCTAGGGATGCCACTGTAGTGAGTGTAATGAGTAATGGTTTCATAGGTCAGCTCAACTGCTCACACTACTACTGTATTCCAGTGTTATGTAGTGTCAAGGTGGTCTGCTTTGTCCAGATGAGCTACAGTACCACATCCCCAAACCTTTACCCATAATAACCCCTAGGGGCACTGCTGTAATGTGTTATAATGGTTAGGTCACTCAGCCTAGCGGGCGGGCGGGCAGCTCATGTGGACACGACACTGGTCTCTGGTGGGCAGCCAGCCATGCTGCCCACCTGCCCTGCCTAGCCTACCTCCCCAGGGCATCTGGAACTAGGGCTGCTAACAAACAGCTTTGGCTGGGCCCAGGGAAAAATCATCTGAAAGGGACCCCCCCCCCCCCACCCCCCCCCCCCCCCCCCCCCCCCCCCCCCCCCCCCCACCCCCCCCCCCCCCCCCCCCCCCCCCCGAACCTTATTCATACAATGCAATGTGGGCCCGATTCTGGGGCCCCTCTCTCCCTGGGCCTGGGCCAAGTCACCTGTTTGTCCCCCTCCTGTCAGTTTCCCTGTCTGTACGTAACTATTGCCCACTCAAGTGTGCTACTTACAGCACAGTTGGCAAGATGCTGCTGCTGCTGATGCTGTTTCTGCTGCTGCTGCTGCTGCCTGGATGGCTGTTAAGAACAGTCAGTCCACAATTCTGGGAAGTCGATGGTGGAGAAATCAAGATCGGCTTTTACAGCAATTTCTTATGCAGACGTCAAGTTTCTTGTCATTGGGTCTGACACCGATTGACTCGCTATTGTTCATGAGTTTGCATATTGTCAGGGCAATGACAAGGTACGGTACAGTACGCTGCGGTTTTATGTCTGTGAGAGAGACCACAGCACTGTGAAGGGGAAAAAATGCAACTTTCAGCGTATTGACAAGTCAGTCCATAGGTGAGATGAGAGATGTAAACAATAAGCAAGTGCCCAAGCGTGTTATGCAGTGATGAATGCATCATTTCTTGGCCAGTCCTAATCTATAACACGCATTAGCACAAAGACACAGACACTGATGGATGCGAGCTGTTGTGGAATAAGTGTATACGAATCAATTCATACCACTAATTACAATTGGCGAGCAAAGAGAGAGCCTAGTTAGATCTGTGTTGTGCAGCGGGGCGAGACTGAGAAACAGGCTTTGATGAGTTTGGCAGCGCTTGATATTGCAGCAACAGGGGAAAGGCTCCGCGGAGAGAGCTTGGCCCCTTCCAGAGCTATTTTATAACGCGCTAGAATTGCAAATGAACGCAAGTGTAGAGCACTCAATTGACTGCAGGTCACATTAAGCTTGGATTTAGAGCGCAGCCTATTTTCATCATTTGTCTCAGATCCCACTATGTATGAGTCTGGTTATTACGTGCTGTTACTGAGAGATGGTGAACCATTTAGTGTGAGCATAAAGTACACAGGAACAGTGTGAAATGCTGTGGCATACAGCAGTATATGCCTGATATTATTTTTTTACATTACATCACATTATATTTGGCAGACATTTGCCGATTTTAGCAAAGCAACTTACAGTTGAGGACATAATCACAACCAACATCACAGATACAAAGTGTATAGCAGATACAAAGGGCACAGGAAATACACAGAACAACAAGTGCAGATGCTAATGTGACGGAGGTCATCTTGCACCTGTTCATCCCCCTCGGGGATCGAACCTGCGACCTCGTCAACTACAACGGTCTGATAATGGGAGTCACAGTACGATACCGCTGGACTAAAGGACCAGTCCCCCAGCCCAACGGCATCGACACTGTATGAGGCTTTGGGAGGGAGGTTTACCAACGTTCCACGCCAACTCTGCTAGTTAGCCTCCGTTACCCTAAAAGTAGGGTTAGGTGTTTTTTTTGTTTTGTTTATGCACATTAGCACAGGGTTAAAAAGAGTACACACATGCACACCCATACTGTCATAGAGTCCCGGGACTGGGGCAGTTCAAGCATTAGTATAGTAATAGTCACGAAAGAGAAGATGTCTTTTTCAGCTTAAGGTCTTGTTTTAATCCAGACAAAGCAAAATGTCACTGTGCTCCGTGGACCTTTTTTATATTGACCTTGTTCATGATTCTTTAAAAAAATCAATGCTTTAAAAAATGTAGTCCTCCACAAAAAAGATCCTTTTTAAGCCCACACGGTGCCTTATTAAGTGGGATCCCAAGCAGGCAGCTCTTCCTTAGGATGTACTGTAGCTCTTTAGTCATAGCTCTAGTCCAATTTCTTTTGTATTAGTTTTTAGAGCAGCAGTGTCTGTATCTGTGTCTGTGTGGGAGCTCTCGCTCATTATGTGTCACCTGTGTGCGTATGTGCGTGCGTGTGTGTGTGTGTGTGCGTGCGTGCATGTGTGTGCGTACATGTGTGTGTGTGTGTGTGTGTGTGTGTGTGTGTGTGTGTGTGTGTGTGTGTGTGTGTGTGTGTGTGTGCGTGTGCGTGTGCGTGTGCTTGTGCGTGTGTGTGTGTGTGTGCACGTGCATGCATGTGTGTGCTTGCGTGTGTGCGTGCATGCATGTGTGTGCTTGCGTGCCTGCGTGCGTGTGTCGGTGTGTGCGTGTGTCGGTGTGTGCGTGTGTGTGTGTTGTAGATCTGGAGATCCCGGCTCCGCCACCTCCTCTTGACTTCGACGGCTTTGATGACATCCCACCTCTGCCTCCCCCGGTGGACTATGACACATCTGTCCCAGATAATTACCTAGAGAAAGGTACGACATCTCATAACACACATCCTGTAGTAGGGCTGGCACAATATTCAACAAGTCAATATATCGTACAATACGTTTTTACAAGCATGATAACTTTTTTGCCACAATAAGTCATAGCGTGCTTCTTTGTTTTCCTCGTCACTCTCTCTTAGACTGAATATGGATAGGCACATTTCAGTCAGCGCAATGATGCTTAAACGTTGATGTACTTTTAATTTTCGATCTGTCTACCTTGTCTATCTCTCTATCTACTACCCCTCTATCTAGCACCCCTGCTGCGATGCTCTCAAAATTAGAAATGGTGCATTCACATTTTTATCCCATTGTCATTATATTTTTTGAAAATGACCGAGAAGACAATATTATCGTTTATCACAATAATTTCTTGGCCAATTTATCGTCCAGCAATTTTTTTTATCGTGACAGGCCTATCCTGTAGTAGGCTAGAGGCAGCACATGCATGATACTCCCTGGATGCCCTGCTGCTGCAAAAACCAAATGGAGTTTTCAACACTGTATAGTGTAGGGCTCTAAATTAACGCTAGCCAACCGGCCAAATGCTGGTGAAATTTCAGTTTGACTGGTAGAAAAGACCAACTTACCGTTCTAGCCACTTGGATCCATTAGTGAGAGTGTGTTTGGCTAGTAAGCTCAATATCTACTCATAATTTTGGCTGGTGATGGAAAAAAGTTAATTTAGAGCCCTGGCTCTATATAATAGAAAATGTATATGTGTAGGTGCTGTTTTTTTGGGTCGTCTAATGGTTTACACCATTTAATGATAATGATAATGATGATAATTATGAAGAGAAATAATGAGAGTCTGTAATCATAATGACATACAGTACATTTCAATAATTCATGTATATATCAGTGCCTTTCATGATCCCCAAGGGCAATGAACAATTAAAATTCTAAAAGTTAAGGACAATTTATTTTCATTATATGACAGCTTTTAACACCTCCCCTCTACATATGCGTAAAGACTCGCTTCATATTGCCTGTCATCGTCAGCGTTGACGGGTTAATCAGATGCGACTCCTCTCGTATGGTGTGGCAAATGATACATTCTACTGCCCCCTGCTGTCAATCAGTAATTGTTATGACGTGCTGCTTGTCACTATGACTGATCACTCACGCTGCTGCTGCTGCTGCTGCTGCTTCTGCTGCTGCTGTACCCCTATACATCATACTCTCTACATCACATACAGCAGGGGTTTTCAATTATATTTCCACGAGGGCCATTTTTTTCAAATTCCTCCCAGTAAAGGGGCTGAACTATACAGTACGTATGTATTATGGTTGCCGACTGTCAATAAAAAAACTATGGGAGACTTCATTGAAGTGGAGGGTCTGGGGGTCCTCCCCCAGAATGTGTTGCATTTCTTAGATATAATTTCCTGCATTTTAACGTCCCGTGTCCCGTTTCAGGATATAACGGAGCCCATACTTTTATCTCTAAATTCCAAAAAATGAGTCTGTATTTGAAGGGGCTTGTGGGGGGCCAGAACCTTGCTCTCCAAGAGCCGCATCTGGGCCATTTGAATAGCCCTGACATACAGATATGCAGCCCACACCCCGCATATGATATAGCCCCTTCCTCCCTACCATAGACATAGTCCATGTTATATTGTTGTATTACATGTTCTCTCATGCACAGTCCATAACCCATGGCACTTTTTTACACTTCTGCACTTTAAAGCCCTATGGCACTCTTCAACGCGCCCACCCCCCCCCACCCCCCACCCCACACACACACACACACACACACACACACACACACACACACTTTGGCACAATTTAAGCCCTTCAAGCCCCCTGCCTAAACACACACATATTTTCCCGTTATTGCTGCATCCACCATTTGACCCGTGTGCATGAGCAGGGCCGCTGACAGCTGTTGCTGGGCCTAGGAGAAAGTCATCTTAAAGGGCCCCCTACCCAATACATACAATGTAATGGGGACCAAATTCTGGGCCCCCTATCTCCCTGGACCCGGGACACCACACCATACCCCTTTTGTCGACGGGCCTGCGCATGTGACAAATAAAACTCCTTGCTGTATCCTTACTGTTCTTGTGTTCTCCTAGTGGTGGCGCTATACAGCTACGACACGGGCAACTCAGACGACCTGGCCTTCCAGGAAGGGGACGTCATCTATGTCACCAGCAGGAACGAGGACGGCTGGTGTCATGGCGTGCTGAACGGCGTGCAGGGATATTTCCCCGGGAATTATGTGGAACCCGCCAACTAATCAGCCAAGTAATGGGGCTCTGAAGGGACAAAAGCCGGGAACACATGAACTCGCACGCGGCGAAAATGAGAATATTGATTTTTCTTTTTTTCTTTTTTTTTTTTGCTTGCCTCAGAACATGCACATGTTGTGATGCCTGGCCCATTAAATGCTTAGGTCAAAAGGTCACTGAGCAGAATTGGCAAGATAATAAGATTTGGTTTCCCACTAGGGGAACTCTAATATATAAAGGTGAGTGCATGTCTGTTATGTATGTAGGCTACGTGTGCGTGTGTTGCATGCATGCAGCGAGGGGTTTAGACCAAAGTTTGGCCGAGATGTTGCCTTTAAACCCCTTGAAAGTGGATAAAGACCTGTAAACCTGTACCTTTTAAGTTAGTGTCCAATTAACATAAAAAGAAAACAACTTCATGTATCAGCCTCTAACTTCCCATCTGTTCGTGCATCACCATAGCAGGTGAATACCGTAGGTGTTTAGACAAAACCTTTTTTTTAGCCTTTTTTTAAAGAAAGTTTACTGAACAAAGGTGGAAATCAGAGGCTGATAGTTAGGTGATGCATGCCACAGTGTCAGTGTGAAAACAAAGCGTCTAACCTGTGAAGTTGTCATGAAGGCTCCTTGAAGCTATAGCAGCACGCATCTCTTTAAAGTCAGCTGCCTGATTCTTCATTCCTCAGCACCTACGGTAGACTTGTGGCAAACCAAGACCCTCAGAGACATTCACTGTGATACAACAAGGCTCAATGCTCATACATGTTTGCACGTGTCCTGAGACTAAAGAGCAAACTTTAGTCAATTAGCAATGCACTAGTAAGATTACAAAGGACCTGGCAGTATTATATTAATTAACAGAGAGGCGAGAATATCTTTAATTCCACCTCCTGGCTGCCTTTTATTTGAGGAGAGAGCTGGCACAGTATTATATCATTCTGTTTGTTTTTGTTTAGGCATATTTCAAAATATTTTATGAACTGTTTCGTTTTTTTAAAGCCAGTAAAAAGATAAAAGTTTTGTATCTGACAAGATTTCAAAATGATTATCGCACATTCTCACTCATGTTTCATGTCAATGACAAACTAATATTCTTGAATTAATGCAAACTAAAATAAAGTAATATATAACTTGTAGAGCAAGGTGAAATTTGTATATATGGATTTGAAACAATGTTTTGATGTATTACAGGGAAGAAAAAAGTTTTACATTTAATTTTTGTGTGCCCTATTTGATGGCAGAATTATGTTTCTTTCTAATTTTGAAAAATAAAGGCTCAGTTCTGTATAAAATGCAGTGCTCTTTAATTTTCTGATAAAAAAAAGGTTAATATCCTTGGATTTGCTGTGTGATGTCTGGGAGCAATAGTTCACCATGGTGGATGTGTGGCGGTCTCTCAGATAGCTTGTCAGGCGGGTTTGCTTCTCTCTTCATTTTATATTAAGACCACGTCTTCTCACAGAAAATTGATTTTTAGAATGTAACTACACAGCTATGAATGAACACACTATTAAATTGAGAAGAAAGAGCAGCAGTCTTTCAGCAACGGGGGAGCAAATCTGTGGGGCTCTTCCAAGCTATTTCATAACTAGAATTGTACTATAGGCAGGTATCTGTCACCTATATTCAGGGTCGGATTATGATGGCCTGGGCCCCCTAGGCTACAGGTTGCTGTGGGGCCCCCCAGAAGGCGAATTGCATTAAAAATGAACGTAAACAGAGTCATAATTACGAGCTTAACGAGCTAACACAATGGATGAATTTCTAAATAGTGTGTCTTGTCACAATTCTGCACTATTTCACTTTTGCGCAACAGGGGGGCCCCTGGCAGCTGGGGGGGGGGCTAGGCTGTAGCCATATCTAGTCTGTGTGTTAATCCGGCCCTGCCTATATTTAACAAGCTGACCCATCATCTACGCATTTAAACACTGTGTTACAACTTGGGAAGCAAGAACTGTATGGCCTGTAAAATTACCACAATGATGCGTCCGTTTTAGCGTCGTCCCCCAATATTTGTCCTCCCAAAATAGCCATTGCTTTTTTAACGCCCTCAAAGAAAATCCTGTCGGAGGTCTCCCCTGACTGGCTGTGTGAAGGATAATGAGGGAACTTCAGCTATTGTCCGCCAGACGGTCATGTCCACCTAGTTACTTGGTAGACGAATTCAGATTTGGAGCCGTGGAGCTGTGGAGGTCTCTTGGTACATACCCTAGCCTATATTTTGCATTGGATAATAAAAAATAGACTTTGTAAAATCGTAGTTTACAAATAAGTAAACAGAATTCACAGTAAAGAAGTTAAATAAAAAGCAACAAAATTAAATCCACCAGTGCGCGGTGATCCTTCTTCTTTACTGTGGATTACTGATGACTGCACTTCACCAGCACCTGAAACCTGGTTGTGCATAAGAGTTTCAGAGCTTTGAAGTAAACAGAATTGTTTTTATATATTTTTTTGGGGGCTTTTTAGTCTTTATTGAGATAGGACAGTTGGAGATGGTAACAAGAAATAAAAGGGAGAGAGAGAGAGAGACAGAGAAGGATTCGGAAATGACCTCGGGTTGGAATTGAACCGATGTCCCTGGCTTTGAGCTTTATTTTTTTTTGGTCTTTTTGACTTTATTTATGACATAGGAAGGGTGTGACAGGAAGTAAGTGAGGAGAGAGAGACGGGGAAGAGCCGGCAAAGGACCCAGGCCGGGAATCGAACCCGTATCAGCCGCATGGCAGACGAGTGCCCCACCGTTTGGCCACGGCTGGGTCAATAAAATGTGCTTTTAATGTGATTTTTAACAAAATCACTTATTTGGTCATATGTGAATATTATGTGCTGCACCTTTAAACCTGCACCCATGGCCATAAAGGCTAATCTAGTGTCTTGGAGTCCTCCTGTGGTTTACCTCTGCCAGATAAGAGACACACCTGTTCTCTCTCTGTCTCTCTCTACACACACACACACACACACATTTCCCTGAGAGCCCCTAAGAGCTCTGTCGTTACCACCAAGGACCAGTCTTCTCTGAGGTAAGAGGGTTGACTTGTTATTGCCTGTTTTTGCTTTTGCTGTGATCTGAAGGGAAGTTTGTCTGGAAGGCTCACTGTTCAAAGCGATGTGCTTTTTGGGCTGACCCTCAGAAACATGTTACTGATAGCCATCATGTCTCCGTCTCTCAGAAAGAAAAGAGATCTAATTGACCATTGATCTGTTCCTCCTAAAGATCCTTTGGGATAAAGGAATATAGAGAGATATCGAAGATCTTTGGTTGAATTTGGATTGGACAGTGATTGAGCTTGAGGCCAATTAAGTATGTTGCATGGGACGGAGAAAAGATCTTCCTCAATTCTAAGTTGCTTCTTGTAAATTCTAATCTCACAATGAGAAGACAATGCTGTTAAAACATTTGGTTACTTCAGATAGGGTCGCCGTCTGGCTTATTCACTTTTTGCTGAAAATACTCAATTACATCATAACAACGTTGTTATGACAGAACAGTACAGAGAGCCTTAAGGAACAGATTAAGACATAGCCATTACAATATTGGTGACAGTGTTATAACATAGGCTCTGCGCTAAGGCAGTGTTTCCCAACTAGGGGTACGTGTACCACTAGGGGTACGTCAGCACACTGCAGGGGGTACTTGGAAAAATGTAGAAATAACAAATGTATGGAGCATAGTCACATTCGGATACAGGAAGAGACATAGGGCATGGATGAGGGGGTACTAATGGTACAACAAAAAAGCTTAGGGGGTACGCAGGACAAAAAACGTTGGGAATCACTGCGCTAAGGGGTTAAAGACAATGTTGAGAATATTCTAAGTAGGCAGTTTTCTCTGTGAATATGTCAGGTGATACTCACATGACATGGACGACCATGTGATGGAGCCTCAGTATGATGTCTACAAGTGGATCAGGGCCTATTTCTCTGATAGTTTGATTGATTGTCATTAAGTTTACATTACTTCTGGCTTTTTCCAATCTTGTTTAAGTAGCCATTATAATGACACATTCGTTCATGTGGCAGAAAGTTGGGGAAGTAATTTATGCTGTTCCTGTGTTGGTCGATCATTAAAGGTACACTGTGCAAAATTTTTAGTTGTTTATTTCCAGAATTCATGCTACTCATTCACTAATGTTACCTTTTCATGAATACTTACCACCGGTCCACCACCAAATTCTACGCATACATTATGACTGGGAAAATTGCACTTTTCATATATGGAAAGGGGGATCTTCTCCATGGTCCGCCATTTTAAATTTCCAGAAATAGGCATTTTTCGCTGCAAAACCTTCTATATGTTAATCATACTAGTAAATATTAGTTCATCATAGTAAATATTCAAGAAAAGGTCATATTTGGCAGTGTACACTGTACAGCACAGTTTCAAAGAGCAGCATAGTTGCAGTACCTTTTTTGACCATTTCCTACACAGTGTACCTTTAAAGAAAAAAGGGATATAGCTGGCCTTACGCTCCATAGCAGCAAACAACAATGTTACGCTGGCCGTGCCGTGCGGGCCTAAGTGGCCAATATTTGTAGAGTCACCTGTTGTCAGGTAATGAACTGCTCTTTTATTGGCCAGGTAATGCCAGTGTACCATATGTTCAATATCACCCTAACAAACAGCCTATCTTGTAGCTAATTACCAGATGTCCAGATCTTGGTTTCAGAAAGTAAAAAACTAAAAAGAAAAGCACCACACATTCGGTCCAACCAATTTGTAAACCAGCTGGTTTTAATAAGCAAATAGCCGGATAGATAAATAAGTCAGCAGAATTATCAACACCCCTGTGAGGTCCCCAGGTGGAGGGAACATGTTGGCTAAATAAATTAGACTTTGCATTTGAAAGTTAGGGTACACACATCCACAAAAGCAGCAATGCAGCTGCCAGAAAACTGCAGTAGATAGTGTGAGAGAGCGGTCTGCATACCTGAGTATACCCTACAAAAAATGGATCAAAATGTTGGAGCTCGTTAAATAACTTTTTTTTTTTTTTTTTGAGCTTATAAACCACAGTGTGCAGACTGCTCTCTCACACTATCAATAAATGACTTGCCCATGCAAGCTTACCCCTTGTAAGGTGTTCGGGTCATTTTGACCTGTTTTCAGTTTTCTTTTTTGAGAGAGAGAGAGAAATAGTTTATCCATTTCAATTCTTTCACACTGAGATTCACTGGCCTTGGCTCATTTTCTGTGAGGAACATGTATCTAAAAAAAAAACAGATAAATGTAGTAATGTAAAATAGAGTATGTAGCCTATAATCCTTTAGTGACGATGTGAGACCTTTTTCTGATATATTGCCAAGAGAGCACCTCATACAGTACTTAAGTACTACTTAACCTTATGTACTAGGGCAGACGTGGGCAAACTCAGGCCTGGGGGCCACATGCAGCCCCCTGAGCCATTTCATGTGGCCCCCAGAGCCTTCACAAGAAAAGACAACTTTTAAATCCAAATTCAAAAGGTTACTCAACATTCTTAAAATGCTAACTAAAACAAGTGTCGTGCAAAATTGAGATTAATCAAAGACATAGTAGGCTTCATCTAAATATGTGCAGGAATATCATTGCTGACAAGCTATGTCAGCGTAACTATGTTTTATTTTTGACACGGGCAAGTTGTCTGTGGCATCCAGCCCTTCAGTCAATATTCTAAACCCAATGCGGCCCTCGGGCCAAAATAATTGCCCACCCCAATACTACGGCCCACATAAACGTTTTTGGGAAACGCAGCCCGGATGTGATTGCAATGTATGGAATGACAAGCATTGCCATATATTTCATTGTCTGTCCATCAATATTTATATGTGCACAGAAAGCGTCTCGATAACAGTTGTTTACTTTTAAATCAGACAGCCAGCCAGTGACATGTTTTTCAATGCCGTGTGTAGTTCATACTTTACAGTCACATCGTCTCAGGGTCAAAGGTTAATGACTTTGTCATCTAACGTGAAGGCAAGGCAAGGTCAGGCATGTTTATTTGCATAACACATTGCATACACAAAGGCAGATCAGTGCGCTTCTTGGGGAAAAACAGCAAAGAACAGTATGTTACGTCACAATAGATAAAATGAAGAGTTCAGATGCAAAACCCCCTAAGTGCCTTTTCAGAAAATAATCTTAATTCATTTTTATTTAATACAAAGCTATCAGAATTTCATATTTTTTCATTTTATTTATGTAATATAACTATTTATATGTATTATCAAGTACATGAATGTAAACCAAACCAACTACAGGGTTCTCTAAAAATATAGAAGTGCAGGTCTTCAGAAACGGAGTTAGGGGGTTTTGCATCTGAACTCTTCAAATATAGATAAATGATAAATATAAAAATCATAAAAGTAAAGGGACAATAAAAACAGTTACAATGCAAGTCAAGTTTATTTGTATAACACATTTCTTACGCAGAGGTACACTGAACCTAACCCTTTACTGTACCGTAGGCCTAAGTGGGTGAATCTGAACTATAGTTACACTTTTAACCCATTGTGTCCTGGAGCGACATATACGCTGCATTAAGGTTATTGAGATTTGAGCTGATTTATTAAAAATGTGGGTACATTAGAGCTGAATGAACACATGCTAGTGCAAACATGAAGATTCTAGCTTTAAAAATGCAACTTCTTTCATGTTTTTATGTGCTCAGAGGCTGAGATATTTAGGTTTTAATAGGGAGAGGGCACGTTTTCCCAAAAAGGGATTACAATGGGTTAAGGGGGCACAGGTTAGAGAGTTAATAAAAACAAAAGCAAAGAACCCAATATATAAAGTCACAACACCCTAAAATAAATACAAAATTATAAAAGTAAAAGGGACAATAAAATCGTTAACACTGCTAGTCAAGCTGTCGCGCCTCACGGCTGATGTATGGGATGTGATGCCAGCCAGGCCTGTTGTTGCCTGAATGTAACAAATGTTAGCCAGACACAGATAACATTCTCTAGGTGACGTCCCTCCACTTGGGTTCGGGTGGCCAGCCTACATCTGTTTGCTCTGGACTCCTTATCTTGACACCACGCACGGTGGAAAAAAACGAGATTATTAGCACTCGTATGCACAGCCCCTTTCAGCACTGGGGTCTGAATAGGTGTTTCACCACATCATGACATCTGTGTCAGCCAGTATTACTAGGGAAGTTGGCAGGGGATGGATAAAGGGGTACGTTGTCACAGGCCCATGGATATAGCCGTCCCAGAATTGGGGTTTCCTTACATTGCATGTATTGACTGGAGGGGGCCTTTTAGATGACTTAACTTCTGGGCCTTCTGGGCCTGGCCAACGCTGTCAGTGGCCCTGGGTATTACCATGGTTCATTGTGCTGTGTTTAAAGAGGTGTGATGTCGTCCAGCCATATAATGACCCGAGATAGCTTTGTTTGTTACCTCATTTTCAGTTGACCAAACATTTGTTTGGTTGCTATCATTTCATTGTTCAGTCTTCCTGCTAAGTGTCAAACATCTCTGCTGTGGGAAATTAGATGAATGTATGTACGGATACATACACATGAAAAGGTTTAGACTTTTGTGTAAGATTTGTATTATGTAGCAAAGACATTTGTTATAATCACACAGAATGGTCAAGTTAATGGCCATGTAATGGCTTTTAAAATATAATATTTAGTTAGATATTTAGTTAGTAGTTATTTACTATCCAGTAGTTACTTACTATTAAGTTAGATATTTATTTTATTCTAGTCAGAGAAACATGTTGGTGTGAAGAATAGAAATATAGCATTTTGCACATGCAGATGGATACATTTTATATTTCTCAATTCATTGTCGTCTGCAGCAAAGTGTCAATTTTAATATTGGTATCGTGATACTGCAATATGAGTATCCTCCTGTTGACCTTGTCAGGTAATGATTTGCTGTTTTCTGGCCACACAGGGTGCCATCGGATTACCAACGCAGAGATGCCGACGCTTGATATGTCATTTCCTATACTGGAGTAAGTGAGCTTCAATCAATAGTATTGATATGAATGTAGACGTATTAATGTTTTGGGAAATATAGAAGTATATTAAATATTACACTGTTGGATTGTGTTACAAAAATACAATTTGTTTACATAATGAGAGAACAGTGAAAGTATACACAGGAATACTAAAACCACCCTCGTCCCCTACACACAGAAACATGCAGGGTGTGTGTGTGTGTGTGTGCGTGTCTGTGTGCGTGCGTGCGTGCGTGCGTGCGTGTTTGTGGGTGGACATTAGCATATGTGTGTGTGTGAGTGCTTTGAGACTGTCTTCACAATTTTTTTTGTCTAAGCACGTTCCTCTCCTCTTCTCCTCTCTCCTGCTGTCTCCCTCCGTCCCTCAGGGTGTTCGTGCCGCTCATCTGCTTCTGCGTGGTGATCCTGTGTTGCAACACGTCGTGCCGGGCGCTGCAGCGTGCTCGCGAGGAGCGGATGATGCGGGAGACGGAGACCAACCCCCCCGGCGTCTACATCATCCCCATCCCATCGGTCTCCTCTGAAGACAGCCTCTACAGGCTACCGCGCTACAGCGAGACGCGGGAGTCCACGCCACCCCCTGCTTACAGCGAGGTACACACACACACACACACACACACACACACACACACACACACACACACACACACACACACACACACACACACACACACACACACACACACACACACACACACACACACACACACACACACACACACACACACACAGTAGAGTAGAGTAGGCCTACATCATCCCCATCCCATCAGTCTCCTCTGAAGACAGCCTCTACAGGCTACCGCGCTACAGCGAGACGCGGAAGTCCCCTCCACCCCCTACTTACAACGAGGTACACACACACATGATATAGTAGAGTAAAGCAGACCTACAGCGAGACCAGGGCCTCCACGCCACCCCCTGCTTACAGCGAGGTACACACACACACCATACAATACAGCAAAGTAGAGTGTAGGCCTACAGCGAGACCAGGGCGTCCACACCACCCCCTGCTTAGAGCGAGGTACACACACAGACACACAGTATTTTAGTAGTAACAGTAGAGTAGAGTGGAGTCCATGCCACCCCTGCTTACAGCAAGGTACAGACACAGACACACATTGCAGTAGTAACAGTGGAGTAGGCCCACACCACCCCCTGCTTACAGCGAGGTACAGACACACCATGTGGTAGTAACTGTAGAGTAGAGTAGAGTAGAGTAGAGTAGAGTAGAGTAGAGTAGAGTAGAGTAGAGTAGAGTAGAGTAGAGTAGAGTAGAGTAGAGTAGAGTAGAGTAGAGTAGAGTAGAGTAGAGTAGGCCTACAGCGAGACCAGGGAGTCCACAACACCACCCCCTGCTTACAGCGCGGTACACACACTGACACACAGTATTGAAGTAGTAACAGAGTGGAGTAAAGGGCGGGTAGTCCACAGCGAGACCAGGGAGTTCACACCACCCCCTGCTTACAGCGAGGTACACACACACAATGTAGTAGTAGTAGTAGGGTAGAGTAGGTCTACACCACCCCCTGCTTACAGCGAGGTAAAAAACCCTTTCTTTCTTTCTTTCTTTCTTTCTTTCTTTCTTTCTTTCTTTCTTTCTTTCTTTCTTTCTTTCCCTCAGATCGAAATGAAGCCAGAGTTTTACATCCCTCCAGACGTGCCCCCTCCGCCCTACGTGCCTCCTCTCACTGGACCTCTATCCGGACCTTCACGCTGCTCCGCCCCGTGAACAAGGAAAGATTAAGGAATTGGGTGTCCTTGGCCAAAAGTGACTTTGACCTTTCCCAGAAGAGAGGAGAAGAGAGCGTGCACTGCTTATCCCTCCTGGACCCTTGTGCATTTCAAGTCCTTTTTTGTTTACATTTTATTACGTCACATTACACTGCACTTATCTGACACTTTTATTCAAAGCAACTTTACAGTTATTGGTTACAGTCCCTGGAGCAATGTGGGATTAGGTGTCTTGCTAAAGACTCCAGATATGGATGGAGGTGTAGGGAGAGAAAGGTAAGGGTGGAAGGGTTCGAACCTGCAACACTCAGATCTTAAGACCACCTCCCTAACCATTAGGCCGCGGCTGCCCTTCAAGTGTAGGTACACATAATTTATAGGTACACTATTCGACCTACGACCCCTTGGGGAAGAGAGTGGGGATTGGAGGAATCAGTTCATCCTGTCCAGACGAGCCTTCCATCGTTGCTTCCAATCATCTCGATTCTCCATACATCTTTTCAATTCACTGGTACTCTGGGTTCCTGCGTCCTCATATGTTAAAGTGGGACGTCCTCTTGACCGGCACCCATGCGATGGTTCCCACAGCACCAGTTTGCTGGCTGGCAGTTCTTGGTGCCTTTGGCAGTGTCCTGCAAGTCTCATTCCTTACAGCAATTTTGCCCCCCAAAATGTCTGTGCAAGCCAGTGAAAGTGACAATGTTTTGGCCATGTGGTGAAGATTCAAGGCGTGAAGATTCAGTGCTATCATCCACCTACAGTACATGGAACACTTTGAACTTCATTCTTCAACCCCGGAAATGGAAATGCTTACTCCTGTCTATGATGGAACGTACAGCATAAGGGTGTGTATAATGGAACCTGAACTTTGGGATTGATGTTCCGGAAGCAGCATCATGATTGTTCAGTGACCGAGAGAGACCTGTGTGCAGTATTTACGAGGCCTGAGTCACATGCCACGTTAAACTTGGATTTTTTTTGCACACCTCAGCTGGCAGGTGCGTCGGAGATGGCTCATGGGTCACTCGGCAGACAACTTGAAAAAACTCCCGCACACTGACCATTCGCTGTTTTTCTTTAATGAATGACGTTTCTGTCACATGCTTGACAGATATGGCTCTGCAGTGCGTATGCATTTCAAATGAGAATATAGCTCAGTGATGTAGTTTGCCCACCCCCATCCATTTCACGTTTAGCATTGTCTTTGGGAATTTGTGAATTATGTAAATAAAATGTAATGCTGTTTTGTGTGCACCCACATATCAGATTTTGCATTGTCTTTGGGAATTTGTAAATTATGTAAATAAAATGTATTCAATGTATTTGAGGCTTCAGATGCATTATAGGCCTACAGTTTCAAATCTTTCCACTTAGCGGGCAATACCACTGTCAATACACTTAGTGGGCAATACACTTAGTGGGCAAAACTACTGTCATACACTTTACATATGGAAACAGCATAATGTATCCATAGCATAGCCTACAACCTATTCACAATTAAGCAATACCATGCCATTCATGACTTTGTTGACAGTGACATGATAAGTTAGCCAATTTTCATGCCACTTCCCCAAGACACGGTGGTGTAGGCATGACTTCTACAACAGTGGCAATAGGATTGGTTACACATTGTCAAGAACGGCTCGTAAAAAAAGGCCTTTTTATGGTGAAGCCGCGTAGAAGCTGTTTCATCACATGTTATGAAACGCCCTTATGAGTGTCATGACGATCAAAGTCCTTGGACGCACCCGAATATTACAGCAATACAATGGCAAAGAATCTCATAAACATTGAGTGTAGTGTGTGTGTGTGTGTGTGTGTGTGTGTGTGTGTGTGTGTGTGTGTGTGTGTGTGTGTGTGTGTGTGTGTGTGTGTGTGTGTGTGTGTGTGTGTGTGTGTGTGTGTGTGTTGCTTTACAAAAATGGCTGTTCCTGAATCTGAAGTCTTCTCTGATTTGCGGCGGTCATGTTGTTTTAGTGATACAGTGCATGTCTGTGGATCTCTCCAGACAGGTCAGCTGACAACTTAAGCCAGGCCCTGGACAAAACCATCTAACAGCCCCCCCCCCCCCCCCCGACTCAATACATACAATGTAATGGGGACCCAATTCTGGCCCCCTCTCTTCGTGGGTCCGACACCACTGACCTGTAACCTTTCAAAGATTGTTGTTTCAAGTTATTTCAGCTTTAATCCAAAAGGTCAGTCTGATGATAGTAATGTGCAAGAGATTGAACCGTAGCTGTAGCTCTGGTCCTTCATCTTCGGTCCAGAACTAGAAAAAGGCATTTTAGATGAAAGAATCCTCAAGAGATCCTCAATACAAGCTGAAAAAGATTTCTAAAGTAGAGGAGTGTGTTGTTTAAGGAAGTGACTCATGTGCAGGTTACCTTCCTTGTTGTCAACATAATGTAATGTAGGCCTTACTGTTATCTCTTCTGATTGATTGGGATTATCTTAATCATTAGCAGGGCTTGGACTAGGGGGGAAATAGGGCCCGGGCACTTTTGGCTTAATGGTGCCCCCCTCATAATTAGCGGCGCACAACGGACTCACCAGTGGGCCCAGCACCCTCGTGGGCCCCTATACGATACCCTGTGAAGCGACCTTGGGTGTTTTGAAAGGCGCTATATAAAACGAAAGTATTATTATTATTATTTTCAGAAATGTTACATAGGGGCCCATGAGGGTGCAGCGCCCACCGGGGAATGCCTGCTATGCCAGATGGCCAGTCCAGCCATGTCCCATTAGCCATCACTGTATTGGGAAACATTCCATGTCATTTGCTCTATCAGTTGGCTGCTCCTCGGGTAAATGAGTGAAAGGTGAATGCTGCATTCACCCATTAGTTACTGATTTATGACCATGCAATGACTACGTAGGATGAATGACCTCTAGTCACCATCTCCATCTGGGGAAAGAATGTCGAACACCTTTTTTTATTACATTCATACAGTCTGATGTTAGACTACATGTATTACATTCATACATTCATTCTGGTATGACCCACTTTAAGATTTACCACACAGTAACTTTATCTCTTGCACTATATCAGTGGTTCTCAACCTTTTTTGAACGCCCCCTTGACCTCATCATAAGCCTCCCAATGCCCCTTGACTTCAAGCATGCCAAAGCACCCCATAGTATTGAAGAAAAAAATACTAATGCCCCGCAATGGGAACTAAGCCCCGCCCCGACTAGCCTTGGTCTCATTAGCCGCGCTTCAGCGGCCCGGGGCCGCCCGGGGCTCAGGAGAGTGGCCGGCTCGGAGCTGCCGGCCCCGGGCCATTTTTTGCCTGATCGGACTCATAGCCGACCCCAGGCACATTCAGGTACACGCCTTGTTTGTGAAACGTCAGTCGGGCACAGCCCACTTTCGCCCCAAATCACAGAAGGACAACAACAGAACAACGACAAAGAAGGAGATTAAAATGGAGCAAACTCTGCTGGAGCAGGTCGCCGTTTGGCTCGTAGCCTACGGACAAAGACGACAAGAACTGCAAGGAAAATGGCTTGCCTTTCAAGAACAGTTTTATTACATGGCAAAGTTGTCGATTCAGAAGCTGTATGGGACGCAGCGCATGTTAAGAAGACAAAGACGCATGAAAATACGAGCAGCTCGACAACTGAGAGAGTGAACAGAAGGAGACGTGCGAACATGCCCAGTTATTCCCCCCAATAGCGCACAGAAGCATGAGCCCCGGACATAGCGAGACATGAATGTGCAGGTAATTGAATAAGTTACCATGTGAAAGGAGACCAAATCCCGGAGACATAGCACCTTCATCAGTTGCTATAGAAAATTATGAGCCCCGGACATAGCGACACCCCCTCGTTGCGGCGTGCCACCTGTCTATTCATGGTGAATGTGCAGGTAATTGAATAAGTTACCATGTGAAAAGAGACCAAATCCCGGAGACATAGCATCTTCATCAGCTGCTATAGAAAATTATGAGCCAGGGGAATAGCGACTATTTATTAAAGTAGCCACGGAAGTAGCGTAGCCTACAAGTCGTTCAATCTGCATAACATCGGTGTGTGTCCTGCAGGGAATTCTAAGTGTGCGCACTATGGCACATGTCTGCAAAACGTATGCCTATGGTTTAGTATGTCTGCAAAACATGAGACACTAGGGCAGCAGAGTGAGGATGATTTTAAATAGGCCTAAGTCAATAACAGCTGTGCTTTACTGTGTAATAATGTGGCTGCATGGGGGACTTATCGCTAAATTCTGGGCAAATTATTAGTTTGGGGTGTTTGGCTTTCTTATGGCATAATTTCATAAGATGCAACTTTGGCACTTCTGTTTGTGTTTTTAAAGTTATTTAGCCAACATAACTTTTTTGTTGTTATCAGGGCATCATGGGCACCACTACACTTAAACTTGGGATGTCATAGCTAAGTCATGTCGGCTTTTTTCTGCTTTTAGCCGCCAACTCTTGTGCCATTATCGTGATTTGGCATGCTTTCCACTGGACACCAATAAAAAGTGTCTCACAAATACTCACACATGACATTTATGTCGGCTTATTTAGCTTTTGCGCTATTATCGCCGAAGGTCTGGTAGGCTATATCGCACGTGGGCTATATCGCCCGAGGTTGACCCCGCCTCCAAGCCTCGGCGGTGCTTGCTGGCCCATCGAATTCGACGGGCCAGGGAAAGCGGCCCTTAGCCCCACAACCTGGCCCGGCGGCCATCTTTAGCACCTAGCCCCCTTTTGATGAGATCACCGTCAGCCCCCTTTTATCCGGGCCAGCCCGGGGCTGGCCCTGCAGTGAGACTAAGACTGTATCCTTCTCAGCGACCCCCTAGGGCTCCTCAATGCGAAACACTACACTATATGGACAAAGCATTGAAATGTCTGCCATGACACAAATGAACGTAATGATATTGTGTTCTACTTTAATGTACATTTGCTTCTCATCTTTTAAACAGCTCTCACTATTTTGCAAATGGCCTCCCCACAAATGTTCCACTTCTCTCGTTATAATGTGACTATTTCTCAGGTCAGACACTGATAGTAGACGCCAGGGCCTTTCTCATTATGGGCCACCGCAATACACACAGTCACAATTTTTTTCTTTTAGACTTTATTAGTGACAGGACAGTTTGAGAGAGAGAGAGAGAGAGAGAGAGAGAGAGAGAGAGAGAGAGAGAGAGAGAGAGAGAGAGAGAGAGAACGTTTGGGATCGAGAGACGGGATAGGGTTGGCAAAGGACCTGGCCCGGAATCGATCCTGGGCCGGCCGCATAGCAGACGAGTGCCCTACCCATTATGGCATGGTAGGGCCTGATGCTATATACTGTAAGTGCTTTGTGGCTTTGAGGTGCATTGCCTTCGTGGTTCTTACTGGGATGACAAATGTCACGGTTGAAAATGTCTTCGTAAGAGGAAGCATAGCTGTGTGATTATTTTACAACAACCCCCAACCCAAAACACTTACAGTATTATGATAGTGTTGTAGTTTGCATAGTGCAGCCAGATAGTAAACAATACTACTGTAATACAATCAAGTGTACTGTATGGGTGTTGCCATTTATATTAGAGATGCACTGGATCCAAGATCCGGTTCCGGATCTGGCAGGATAATAGGGTTTTTCACAGGATCCAGGTTCGGCAGGATCTTAAGCAGTGGATCCAGTATCCGGCAGTTAGGATCTGGTGCATCTCTAGTTTTTACGTAGCCTGGGCTTTTCAGTCAGTCTTTCACAACCCCAATCGCTGCATGGAGTGAAAGCCCTTTGGAAGCGGCCGTTGCGAGCAGTGTGGCAGTAAGCCAATGAGTCTAAAAAATAGTTTGAGCCAACATAATAAAAAGGGTGTGCGAGTGGGGTATGTGTTTCAACCCTTTCGTAGGATCCGGTATCCGGTTCCGGTTCCGGTAGGATCTTAAGCAGTGGATCCGGTATTCGGCAGGATCCTAAAAAATCTGGATCTGGTGCATCTCTAATTTATATAGTTTAATAGTGTAGCACAGTTCAAGTGTCAAGACTTCTATTGCCATGATTCTGTCAGATGTCGGCATCCAAGGTGTGCGAGTTCCCCTTACTTGATCCTATAGTTTACCTATTGTAACTTACGCACCCACCCGACATCAAGAGAAAAGGCGTGGTACCTCCCTTTGAAAGAACATGATTCTGTCAGAACCATTTTAGTCAAGAAACACAAGAGAAGATTCTGAATGAAATTTCTTTATTGTAAACTATGAATTACATTTTGGGGAGCAACAGTTAGGGAATTCTCACCCCAGCAGGACAGGGAGAGATAGAAGATAGAAATTCCCCCATGAACAGAGCAAGGCAACATGACATGAGCACATGCCATGACAGAGGTGGACTGGGGGAGAAATAGGACCCGGGCTCTTTTGGCTTAAAGGGGCGGGGCCCTGGCATAGTGGTGTCAACAATAATCGATTCGGCGATGCAATGCGAATCGATGTGGCAATTTTTTTAAGTTTCAATTATTTCCGTGGATATTTTTCGGGAGTAAATGAATGTTAAATTAAATAAAAGCACTTCAGAGCATTGCAAGACTGATACAGACAGATACAGAAAACAGCCAATAAATTGTTGCTCAGTATCTGACTGCCTGTATTGCCTCATCATGACTGATAAAACATTTGCTTTGCTTCCAGTAGAAATGTAATGCATTGCAATGCATTGTAGAACTGAATCGGATCGAATCGAATCACATAGAATCGAATCGAATCGAATCGTGAGGGCAGTGCCAATGAACACCACTACCCTGGCGGCGCAGAGCTGACACCGGTGAATCCACCCCAGTTGTATCTCCTCAGCCGATCACCTTTCTCCTCCTAGTGATTGGCCATGCACCATTGGCCACGCCCTTTAAGACCTACCCTGTTCCCCTCAACCGCATGCTGATTGGTTTTTGCTACCCACCTCCTCCTCTGCTTCGCCTTGTCATGTCATGGCCACAGGTGTCTTACGTGACAAATAGGTAGAGTATACGATCACAGCATGTAGTCAATCATCACTGTCGTACTGAAGATAATGCCATGGCAGGAGGTCATGCCCATGGAATAAAAACACATGTCACTTCAAGGCAAAAAAGTACGGCTTGAAAAACGTGAGGCATATAAAGCATAAGGAATGTGCAGTAACTACATAAACGTAGATATGGCATATACAATAAAACACACCCAGGTAGGGTACCATAAACTGAGACAACATTCTTGAGCACTTCAGACAGATTTGTCTTTGTAAACAGGCCGCTGGATTTGTTTGGATTCCTCTGGACTTGACAAACGAGAAAAAGAAGACACCCAAACAAACTGGGAAAATAGTCATTGTGTACTGTATATGAATGCATAATGAGGACGTTTTTTTGTGTGTGTTTTTTTTTTACTCAACCTCAATAATTGCATACTTGTACAGTACACAACACAATTGCATGCTACATCTAAGAACTGGTGACCTTGCTGAATATCCGGCTAGATGCTCATGTAGTCTCTAGCCTTTCTAATTAGTTTCTGTCTAATTAACACGATTTTCTGCCTGAATGTCCTCAGTCATCAAGGTTCATGGCCATTTACTGTACAGAGCTGGATTAACACACAGGCTATATGTGGCTGCAGCCTAAGGCCACCACCTGCCAGGGGACCCCCACACAGGCTAGATATGGCTGCCGCCTGGGGGACTCCATCCGTCAGAGGGTCCTCGATTGGAGTGTGTGTGTGTGTGTGTGTGTGTGTGTGTGTGTGTGTGTGTGTGTGTGTGTGTGTGTGTGTGTGTGTGTGTGTGTGTGTGTCTGTGTGTCTGTCTGTGTGTCTGTCTGTGTGTCTGTCTGTCTGTGTGTCTGTCTGTGAAGGGGGGAACCGATAATTGTTTGCTGCTGAGTTTCAGCTTTCAATCTTGTTACAGTTTTTCTCGATTGCTTACACACAATTTTCGGAATCAGCTCTCGAATTCTCAAAATTCTACACACAAATCTCCAAACCTCACACACAACGGGCAAAACTCCTCACTACCTCTGAAAAATGCACGTCTTGTCTCAAAACAATGTACTCTCTTCTAAAAAGGTCATTTTGTTCTCAAATGACACACACAAGCAGTCATTTTAATACACTCTTATGTGAATCATTGAACACTAATATGCACAAGGTAAAACTCTATACTCAACTTGAAACACAGTAGAAACTTATTTTCTTCAGTGTTCTACTTACTAAAGAGGGTATTTTTCTGAAGTAAAATACTGAAATATTGTTTTTAGACTCGGAGTACACAGATGTGTATTCATTTTACATATTTTTCTGACATTTAAAAAATTGCACTAATTTATTGTAAAATATTGGGTAACCACATGAAAGTGATGTCTTGAAAGTGATACTTTTGAGTTCAAAAACAAAACAAATGCGTTTTCTCCTTGCATCCACTCATTTTTCATCAATATGACATGCAATGTGTGTCCTTATGGGGTGATGATTTCAGATTGTAAACCGGTATGAAGAGAGTTTGACCATGTGATGAGGAAGTGAACTTAGTATGGCAGTTGATTTTAGTATTTTGAATGAGAGTGTGTTCAATGCGACAACCAGTGTTTTTCTTCATGATAATTGTGTGTAATCCAGAGAATTGTGTGTAGGTGTTTTAAAACTGAAATGTGAGTCTAAAGAAGGAATTGTGTTTAGTGTTCAGTGACATTGGTTAGGGGAGTTGGGAAATGGGTGAGATGTTCAGAGAATTGTGTGTGAAGTACCAGAAATTGTGTGTATGCAATCGAGCAAAACTGTAATAATCATTCCTGGCTCAGAATTATGACGCTGTGTACCTAATTTTATTCTGCGGGGGCCTACAGCAATCTACAGTTCAGGGGCCCCATACCATCTTAATCCGGACCTTGGCCATTTGCAACATTGTATGAAAAGCTGAACAGTTTTCTTTCACTTTTTTCAGTTGGCACACTGAGGGCAGGCCTGAGAATCTTTTCAACAAGGAACAGGCCTGTACTTTGGTTGGTTAATGGAATTGATGCAACAGTGATAACATGTTGAACTCATGTCGACTCAACCTATTGAACTCAAAATTTGTTGGCAACATTTTATTTGCAAATTTTAGCAGATTCACTATAGCTTTGCGCATATGACATAGAACATAGGACAAACTACGGAGAGCCCATAAGCTCAATATACCACATCTTTGAACCATGCCTCACAGTAAAAAAACACACAATTTCTTCACCATTTCAGTAACATTACAGTGTTACAGCCGGTGAAAACTGATTGACCTACTTACCGACGATGCTTACTGCTACATTTGAAAATGTTTCTGTGTTAATGCCATAAAGTGATTTAATATCACTCAATAAAAAGTGTTTATGACTGTGCAATTACCCTCTCAAGTATTAAAGGTGATGATTATGATTTCCTCTTTATTACAGTAAATATCAAATGCCAATCAGTTGAAAATACAGAAATCCTAGAAAGAGACTGACACAGCAGGCTGCTGGTTTGCTGTCATTATTTATATTTACTGTGTGTGCTTTGCTGTTGTGTGTCTTGTCTATTGCATGTCTTTGATGTTGGGTATACGCAACAAAAAGTCATATATTTATGTTGACATGGCAATACACTTCGTGACCTTGAACATTACACTTAGCTGACGCTTTAATCCAAAGCGAATTACAGTTATTTTCAGGGTATTGGTTACAGTCCCTGGAGCTTTTATGGGGTTAGGTGCCTTGCTCAGGGGCACCTCAGCCATGGAGTGAGGTAGGGAGTGAGATTCGAACTTGCAACCCTCTGATCTAAAGCCAAATCTCCTTAACCACTGGGCCACGGCTGATCCATTTTGCATAGCAATTCTTTTTATATATATATATATTTTAGGGATTTTTAAATTATTTTTCAGATAGGACAGTGGAGGAGAGACGGGAAGCGAGGTGGGAGAGAGAGACGGGGAAGGATCAGGAAATCATCCGGGTCTGAAATTGAACCCGGGTCGCCCGCATAGCAGTCCAGTGGCCAGACGTTAGAGCCTTTGGGCCTGATTTCCTTCCCGTTCAAAAACGCTTGAAGAACCATTGAACTTAAAATAAGTCCTTGGTAGGTAGGCACCTTCCAGTGCCACTGCAGTGCCAATACATTTTGGTTGGGCATTCACAGCCCTTCCCCAAATAGCTGGTTGTGATTGTGTTGGCCTATGTTGTTGTTGACATTATTTCTGTATGGTGGCTTTGAGGTTTTGGTATTTCAAAGAGACAAGAGACAATATAAATGCAAAGAAACAAAGAAACAAACAAACAAACACACACTACGCCGACCCACAAGATGGGCTTATACAATAAGTTGTTACAGAGTATCCTGTTGATAATACTTAACGATTACTTGGGAATACAAAATAATAATGTAATTATAAAGAAGTTCACTAGCATGTTGTGTATAGTGCAAATGTATCATCATTCTTCAGATTCCTCCATGTGCACTTATGCCTCTTTTCCACTGCCGGTTTTCTGGTAGGCCTACAGCTCGACTCAGCCACCACTTTTTGCTTTACTATTGAGCTTTGTCATGCTTATTCGAAAAGCAAAAAGTGGCGGCCGAGTCACGCTTTGTCGAGCTGTAGGCCTACCAGAAAAAAGGCAGTGGATAAGAGGCATTAGTGAAAACATGTCCTCCCTGCACAATGGATACCTTGCTCTTTTGTGGAGAGGAGGGGAGGGGAGGAGGAGAGGAGAGGAGGAGAGGAGAGGGGAGGAGAGGGGGAAGAGAAGAGGAGAGGGGGATGGAGAAGAGAAGAGAAGAGAAGAGAAGAGGATAAGAAAAAAGAGGAAAAGAAGATGAGAGGAAAGAAGAGAAGAGAAGAGAAGAGAAGAGAAGAGAAGAGAAGAGAAGAGAAGAGAAGAGAAGAGAAGAGAAGAGAAGAGAAGAGAAGAGAAGAGAAGAGAAGAGAGGGGAGGAGAGAGAAGAGAAGAGAAGAGAGGGAAGGAGAGGAGAGAAGAGAAGAGAAGAGAAGAGAGGGGAGGAGAGGAGAGGAGAGGAGAGAGGGAAGGAGAGGAGAGGAGAGAAGAGAAGAGAAGAGAGGGGAGGAGAGGAGAGGAGAGGAGAGAGGGGAGGAGAGGAGAGGAGA
>NC_085858.1:48600803-48638303 GCF_034702125.1 Engraulis encrasicolus | reverse complement strand
CACACACACACACACACACACACACACACACACACACACACACACACACACACACACACACACACAGGGCCACTGACAGCTTTGGCCGGGCCCATACCAGGACAAAGTAATCTGAAAGGGGACCCCAAACCAATACATCCCTGGGCCTGGGACAACTTACCCCTTTGTCCCTTCCTGGCAGCTTCCCTGAACACACACAAACACACACGCACGCACGCGCGCACGCACGCGCACACGCGCACACCGCGCACACGCACACACACACACACGCACAGACACACACACACACACACACACACACACACACACACACACACACACACACACACACACACACACACACACACACACACACACACACACACACACACACAGGCAGTCCCGTTTATTTGTGGCCCCGAGAGTGTCAAATCCACCATCTGGGCCGCCTACTATAATTACATGCTTCTCAATGAGAGCCACAGCTACACTGTACACTAGTGTTTCTCAACGGGGGTGGCACAGCCCGCCGGGGGGAGTTGGGCAGTTATAAAGGGGCGTTGAGAAGGATAGAGCTGAGAGGGGGGGTGGGGGTGCTTAGTTGCCATTGGGGGGCATTAGTCCATTTAATATTTTAATACTAAGGGGGGCGTTGTCAGTCTTACGAGGAGGTCAAGGGGGCGTTGCGAGGCTTGTGATAAGACCAAGGGGGCGCTTGTTAAAAAAAGCTTGAGAACCACTGCTGTCCACTGTGCTGTAATTGCTGCAACACAACACTGTGCCTGATCGGCTATGGAGCTGATCTGCCTTTTCATTTAGACAAGCGGCGGCGCTTTGGCTAAACTGCACTGACCCCTGAATTGACAAGAGCAGAGGGCACTAAACTCTTTCAACTCTTATATATTTAAAACTAAAAGGTCATATAAGCATTAGGCGGCAGCACCTTAATTTAACGGTAAGGGTAAGTGGTATTGGTCAACGACACATGCACGCACGCACGCATACTCAAACACACACACACACACACACACACACACACACACACACACACACACACACACACACACACACACACACACACACACACACACACACACACACACACACACGCACACACACACACACACTTTTGAATATTTTTTGGGCAGACTGAGCTAAACCACAGGGGACGCCGCTGACGAGTGGAGGGCACTGAGAGGAGGGCACTCAGCTCTAATA
The DNA here is from genome assembly GCF_034702125.1 of Engraulis encrasicolus. Taxonomy (NCBI): domain Eukaryota; kingdom Metazoa; phylum Chordata; class Actinopteri; order Clupeiformes; family Engraulidae; genus Engraulis; species Engraulis encrasicolus. Next base: position 48,637,106 of record NC_085858.1, on the reverse strand, counting down.
TCTGAGGTCACACACTCTCAAGACAGCCCCTTAATTTAACTATAAGAATACACACACACACAGACACACATGCACGCACACACACACACAGACACACACGCACATACAGACACACCCATCCACACACACACACACACACACACACACACACACACACACACACACACACACACACACACACACACACACACACACACACACACACACACACACACACACACACACACACACACACACACACACACACACACACACGCTCTTGTTGGTGCTCCTGCTTAACCACACTGACCCCCCCTGTTGGAGTGGAGTGCACTCATTCCAAACATCTAGGGTCACGTATCCTGACATGCCACCATAACAGGAGAACCTTGTAGTGTGAAATAGAACACTCTTTGCCAAAAAAACAAGGGCTAATGAATGCCTTGGCTGACTCCAGCACTGTTGCTGTGCTGTGTAGTCAATACAATAGTATTGCTTTCATTTCTGCTGTTAAATGTAATTACCCGAACATTACATTGCACAATTGATTCAGTTTGCCAACAAAGAGGGCAATAAAAGGATTACACGCCTAGAAATAGAAACCAACAGTAGGCTATAGTTTACTGGACCCTGTACAGAATGTGGGTGAGGAGAAGACCATTAATTTTTCCCCTCAGTGTCTAAAAGTACTGTAAAGAACCTAAGTAAAGGAAGGATGAATCACTGCACACTGGTATTCTTTGCTGGTTAGTTTATTCGGTGAACAGCGCGCTTCGCTGTTGCTTCATCAGGTTCACAGAGTGAACGGCGAAACACGTTGCTCACCGAATAAACTATCAGCAAAGAAGACCAGTGTGCGGTGATTCATCGTTCCTTTAATTCGATTACTTTTACTGCACATTACCAGCACCTGGACAGTGGTTGTGTACAGAGACTCTGCTTTAACTACTATAAAGAACCTGTTTTTAAGAACCTGTTTTTTTTAAATGGTGCCAACAAACTCTGGCTGTAAAAGGCTTTTCTACACTTGGAGACCCCTTATCTTATCTCATCCACCACCCGCTCAGCCAGGTGAGTGAGGTGAGGACATCTGTACACAACTCTAGGCCCCTTCAAGGAACCGGACAAAAACACTAGAGCACTCAGACGCTTCACACGTTGAAGTTGATTCACTAGATGCAGACGTTTAGACGCCACAAGAAATGGTGGGCCCCTGAAAGAAAACAAATATGGACCCCACCTCAACTTCTCTCTGACAAGCCCCACCTCTACAGTAATTGTCAGCCTTCAGTTAAAGGAACAGTCCACCCTTTTTTGATTTTCACATATTTGCAGTATTTGCCAGCATTATTCATGAAGGTGCATATAATTTTCATCTATGTGTTTCCATTTCCTAGTTTAACAGTATAGCCAAATTAAGCGTAGCAATAGTAGTTATAATAAATGTAGTTATAAAGTACTTTAAAATGAATGTAAAATTCACCAGCTTGCGAAACAGCTACTTAATCCTGTCCTGTGATCATTTGTGGCATGATGCTAATGTCTCCATTAGCTTCCAGTGATTATGCTAAGCTATGCTAACAATTCTGATCCAATAAATAAAATGTACTGAAAAAACTGAGAAGAAAATGATATGCACATTCATGAATAATGCTTGGAAATACTGTAAATATGTGGAAATCAAACAAGGGTGGACTGTTCCTTTAATGTTTAGGTTGCCAGTTTGATTCCTGACACTGTCAGTTTAACCGACATTCTCCCCCATCCTCCTCCTCCATAATAATAATACTTGTATTTGTATAGCACTGTATCATACAAGGCATGCAACTCAAAGTGCTTAACAAATGGGAAACAAACATCAATGATTAAAGATGGATTTAAAAGGAGAAGTAGAGAGGAGAGACAGAAACAAGAGAGAATAGCAAGAAGACAAAAGAAGAAGACATAGATAGAGATTGTAGAGTCATAACGTCCACATAGGTTTGGCCCAGGATTGTTCTTTCCATGATACCTGTGCATAGGGCCCCCCGACCCCCCGACATCCCCCCACTGATCCCTTGTGGTGCCAGTTAGGCGGCCGCCTTGCACAGGTGAATGCAATTTCAGTGTGTACAGTGCAGTGGTGTACATGACAATAGGAGTTTCCTAATGGGTCTCCCGTGATATTTCAAGCTTGACCTGGAAAGTATCAATCATGGTACAGTCAAGACAACATGCTACAAAGTAGAGGACTTGAGCTTACCTTAGCTGGTCCAGACCCTAGTGATAGACTCTAAGGGGTGGGGAACCTTTTTCATTTGAGGGGCCACTTCAAATTCATCCGAGGGCCGTAAGTCCTCAGAGGGCCGTACTATGAACACAAAACAGGATTTCCCCCTGCACCTTTGGCAAATATTGAAGACAGCCACCTTTAAAACAGTCCCCCCCTTCTTTAGGTCCCCTGAATGTAACTTACATGTAATTCTATTGTAAATGTATTTTCTAAGATTCCTTCACAAACCACCCTGGAGACATAGGTTCCCCACCCCTGCTCTAAGGCATGTTGTGTGAGTGTGTGTACTCTATTTAATGTACTTAATGCGCTGATGGACATAAAAAAAACCTAAAAAAAAACCCTACACTACACTGACCTTACTTGGCATCTGCTCTTACAGTAACGTTCTGTAAATTTCCTGTGCACTTTGTATCCGCAAGCGATGTATCCTATGATTTTGTCCTCGATTGTAGGCCTGCTTGATATTGGGAAATATCAATATCACAATATTTTCATTCAATATTGATATCACGATATTTGCAAACGATATTTTAAAGAACCTCCCCCCCCCCCCAAAAAAAAAGCCTTTGGGGAGTCTCTATCTGACAGACAGACAAACAGACCGACAGACAGATAGACAGATAGACAGATAGATAGATAGATAGATAGATAGATAGATAGATAGATAGATAGATAGATAGATAGATAGATAGATAGATAGATAGATAGATAGATAGACAGACAGACAGACAGACAGACAGACAGACAGACAGACAGACAGACAGACAGACAGACAGACAGATAATAATAATAATAATAATAATAATAATAATAATAACAATACTACTACTACTACTACTACTAATAATAATAATAATAATAACAATTGTATATGTATAGAACTGTGTCATACAAGGCATGTAACTCAAAGTGCTTAACAAATGGGATAAAACATAATTGTTAGAGATGGATTTAAAAGGAGAGATATAGAGGAGAGGCAGAAATAGCAGGAAGGCAGAGGAAGAAGAGATAGATAGAGATTGTAGAGTCATAAGGTCAACGTAGGTTAGGACCAGGATTCTTAGATGCGTAAGGTCTATAGTGGCTGGGCCTAGCATAAATCATAGATAGTCACACAGTGATTGGGCGCTCAGGTGCGGCCCCTGGTGGCATCAGGGGTGAGGAAAAACTCCCTTTCGCTTGAATCATAGTTTGTAGGGGGAAAAAAAGCTCAGTGAGGTCTGAGAAAAAAACCCTATAGTCAGGAAGAAACCTCAGGCAGAGACCAGCGGCCACCTAGGGGAGCCCCCTGCCAGGGCTGGTTGTGAGCAGTAGGGACGCTGCGGCAGCTGGGACACTATGACGCCTTAGATAGATAGATGTTGCGCTGGAGAAAAGTATCTGCCAAATGTAAAGTAATGTAATGTACAGTAATGTAATGTAATGTAATGTAAATTTGTAATGTAACCTAACCTTGTCCCGGAGCTGAGGGAAGATCTGTAGGCTCCACTCTAGCAGCTCCTGTGCCATGCTGTTCTTCAGGGCCTCGTAGTCCTCTCCTCGGCGACCCAGCCTCGTCTCCTTCCACTCCTCAAACCACTCGTACCGCGCCATGGTCAGCAGCGTCATGCACGACTTCCCTTCAGGACAGGAAGGAGAATACGCTCTATAAGGCAAGCGGCATACTGTATCATACACGACTTCCCTTCAGGACAGGAAGGAATACGCTGTATAAGGCAAGCGGCATACTGTATCATACACGACTTGGAAGGAGAACACGCTGTATAAGCGGCATACTGTATCATACACGACTTGGAAGGAGAACACGCTGTATAAGCGGCATACTGTATCATACACGACTTGGAAGGAGAACACGCTGTATAAGCGGCATACTGTATCATACACGACTTCCCTTCAGGACAGGAAGGAATACGCTGTATAAGGCAAGCGGCATACTGTATCGCCTGCTACCATGGCAGCTGACAGCTTTAGCTGGGCCCAGGACAAAGGACATGTATTGGCCCACCCAATACATTCAATGTAATGAGGACCCAATTATGGGCCCCCCATCTCCCTGGGCCTGGGACAACGGACCCCTTTGTCCCCCCTTGTCGGCTTCCCTGCCTGCTACATCAGAAAAACACACATCTATAATACACACACACAGGCACTCCCTCCGACTCTGTGACACGCATACAGAAACACATAGAATTTCAACTCATGAGGGAATTGAATGGTTCTCTTGACTAAGCTTACTGACAGTGTTGTTGTTTTAAATTTGAGCAATTCTGCAATTTGAAGACATTTGCAAATTCAAAACGAGGCAAACAAAACATATCAAGCTTGACTAAAAAGAAGCTCTCATAAGCCATCCATCAGTGTTGGGTTGAGATGACTCGAGTGCTGGAATGGAGAAGGGAAGGTTTTGCTTAAGAGAGAGGGAGAGAAACCGAGAGAAAAGAGAGAGTCTTTGCTCGAAACGGGAGAAATTCTTGATCAATGCTCCTTGATCACAGCCTGATCAAACAGAGAATTTAATTGCAGAGTCTGCAGCATTCCTGTTGAAAGGCTGTCCGTGTCCGATTCCTCATTTTAACAGCCAATGAGGACTCCGAGTGCTCTGTTCTATTGCTACTGAAGAAAGAAATGTAGATATTTGCTGAACTGATACAGTATTAGGAAAATATGCCTGGATATAAAAAACCAAAACCAACACACACGCACGCACGCACGCACGCACGCACGCACGCACGCACGCACGCACGCACGCACGCGCGCGCGCGCGCGCGCGCACGCACACGCACACGCACACGCACACGCACACGCACACGCACACGCACACACACACACACACACACACACACACACACACACACACAAAACCTTTTGTACGGGTCATGGAGGGACACAATGCATTCATTTTCTTCAACGATTAATGTGAACATTTCTAACATGGATAACACCCTCCATTTCATATAAAACCTTTTAGGACTACTTAATACGCACGTGCCACTTTTCTCGTTTGCAGCAATACACCATACTGACATAAAATTCATGAACATTTAGACGAAATTTCTGAATACTGCATTGAATATCATATTTGGACTATTGTGGCAGAAAAATACGAGGATACAGTATGCATGACTGAATAAGTGGATGCTGCAGTGCCCAGGCCTGGTTGGCTGGAGTAGTTTATGTCTTTGTCTGAGCCAGACGGCTAGGCTCGCATTTGTAAAGCCAAGGCTATTTCTAAGTGCACTCTCAAGATGGGAGAGACCCTAAGCATCCGGAGAAGCGATTTGCTAAAGTGGAGGAAAGTGTGTGTGCACTCTGAAAAGAAAAAAACATCTCAAGTTCTCAAGTTCAGTCACGTGACAGTGAAGTATAGTATATATTATTATTATTATTATTTTTGTTATTATTATTATTATTATTATTATTATTAATAATAATAATAATAATAATACTTTCGTTTTATATAGCGCCTTTCAAAACACCCAAGGACGCTTCACAGAGTGTTGTGTTGGAGAGTGTGAGTGTGTGCGCGCGTCAGTGTGTGAGCATGTGTGTGAATGCGTGAAAGTGCTTGTGGAACTAGCAGCCATAAGCCTCCAGGAAGAGATGTGTCTTAAGGTGTTGCTTAAACATGGCCAGTGAAGGGGCATTTTGGATGTGGTCGGGCAGATTGTTCCAAAGAATGGGAGCAGCAACATGGAAGGCTCTGTCACTGGTGGCCTTGAGCCTGGCACGAGGGACGATCAGCTGGCCCTTGGAAGAGGACCGCAGGGATCTTGAGGGGTCATAGGGGTGAAGGAGGTCACTGAGGTAGTGGGGTGCCAGACCATGGAGGGACTTGAAGGTTAGGAGGAGGACTTTGTAGGTTATCCGTGACTTGATGGGGAGCCAGTGAAGCTGCTTGAGTATGGGGGTGATGTGCTGCCAGGGTCTAGTGCCTGTTATGATCCTGGCAGCAGAGTTCTGGACATATTGCAGTCTGTCTAGGGCCTTGTTGGGTAGACCAAGCAGGATGGCATTACAATAGTCCAGACGGGAGGAGATGAAGGAGTGAGTGAGCGTCTCCGTAACTGTCTTAGAGAGTGAAGGCCGGAGTCTGGAGATGTTTCGGAGATGATAGAATGGGTATAGAACATGTACGTATAACAACAACTACTACAACACTACAAGAAGAAGAAGAAGAGAAAGACGAAGATGAAGACAAAGACGAAGATGAAGACGAAGAACTGGAGGAGAGACATGAAAAAAGATGGACGAGAAGAATAGGAGGTGGAGGAGGAAGATGATGAAGAAGAAGATGATGAAGACGATGATGATGAGGAAGATGAGGAAAATAGAACATAAAAGCAGGAAATATAATACAAAAATAGTGAAGTGGGACCAAAGACCTTAAAAGTTACCTGAATTGTGCAGTTATCATTTGTCATCATTTCTCGCCTCTGAATCATCCCCCACCCCCAACAATCTCTCTTCCAACCCTCTCTTCAGACAGACATGCTCTTCAGACAGGCAACACCCCAGGTCACGGTCACGCTGTACTTTTTCATCGTCTGCATCCAGACAGGGCATGCTGTCAGCCAGGGCTGAAATGGGGGGGAAATAGGGCCCGGGCACTTTTGGATTAAAGCCCCCCCCACCCCCACCCCATAACTAGCGCCGCAGAACTGACTCACTGGTGGGCCCCACACCCTTGTGGGCTCCTATTTTCAGAAATATATATACTGCACATATATATATATATTTTCTGAAAATAGGGGCCCACAAGGGTTCGGGGCCCACCAGGAAATGCCCGCTATGCCAGAGGGCCAGTTCAGCCCTGATGTCAGCAAAAAGAGGTTCTCCATAAGTACTGCACTGCACCTGGGTGACGGATGCTGGCCGTAGGGTCCTTAGCGGATGGGAAGGTGATGAACATCATGGGGATGTTGCCGAGGACTTCATCTCTGCCTAGAGAACTGTAACGCTCCATTCTGACAAGACATAATACTAAAAGCGTCTCAGTGACACCAATTACACATAACAAAGAAACATTATAACAAACGTTATTTATGTATTTCAAATGTTAAATATGCACAACACTGTCTTTCCTTACAACCTGGCACACAAATGTGAAAACAAACAAATAATAATATTGAGTACAGAGTCCAGGGACTACAGATGAACATTAGCCTCATGGCTATAATCTAGCTCAATTGTATGTTGTGCACTGTCCCTGTAAAATAAACAATAAATTAAATGAATCGAGAACACTAAATAGATTCATGTTTCATGAAGAAAATGTCGACTATTTACTGTCTATGTGAAGCCAAAAAAAATCAATAATTGTTTTACAGTGCCAATATAAAGTGAAGCAAAATATCAACCAAACTGACTGTATCTGGGTTGTGTTGGATGGATTGGGTTTTATTGTTCTTCTAAACCAATAGAAGCTACATAGCTATGCATGTTTGTAAAACTCAGAATAGACTGCAACAATGGGTTTGAAATGGTTGAGGTTGGTGAATCTGATTGCAAACAGAATTATTTTCTAAGTATACCCAGCCATTTGCGACTGACAATCAAGCAGAGGGATGTTGCGATATCACATGAGGGCCTGATGAAGGTCTAAGGACCGAAAGCTTGCAAGTCAAGGGAAGCGTCTTTTGCACAAAAATAGACCTGAAGTGTGCGGAGTGTCTCCTTCTTAGACAGACATTTCTACTGAATCCTGCACCTTTTAAACAGATGAGCGGTGGCCTATCACAACTTTAGCGATATCACAAGTGAAATAATTGCCATAGGTCTCTTACAACTGGTCCAGGTCGTTGTCTTTGTACATCCAGAAGCTGGTGGGGACGATACCCAGCTCCTCCTGGGTTCCCTCCAGACCCACAAACACCAGGAAGGAGCCCATGCCATGCTGCACCATACTCAGCAGCTTCCCCATCTCTGTTACATGACGCCAAGGCAGACAGACAGTAGCCTGATTAATTATCAACTCAATTTATCAATTTAACAGAGAGAGAGAGAGAGCGAGAGAGAGAGAGAGAGAGAGAGAGAGAGAGAGAGAGAGAGAGAGAGAGAGAGAGAGAGAGGATGAATATACTCGTCTTATGCTAACTACATAATCAGGCTACAGAAATACAGTGTATCAAGTCTCAATGTGGTGGCAACATTCAGCAATCTGACTATCATTGACTTTCAAATCTCTTCGAGACTTGGCCTGACTAGACCAAGAGCATAACAATTAAAACATTTCCAAAAAGCTGTTTACTTTCCCGACAAAGTGGGAGGAGTCCCCTTTTTTCCCGGAGCTCAGAAACGACATTTGTATTGCGCTCCTGGCCTGACTAGAAGCAACGCTGAAGGTGTTGCGTCACTAGGAAGGCGCGGCCTGGCTAGATAGACAGTCAGGGGCATTGGCAGATTTCTGGTTGCAATGTATTCAATAGATTCCTCCACTCCACACCCCCCCCCCATCCATATAACTCATTGAAGCATCAAAGGGGGAGGCTGGCTGGCTCTGGCTGGTATATCTATCTCATTGTTAATTCAGCACCACGGGGCCACACTTCAGAATGCTTCTGAATCACAGAGAGACTGCGAGCTCTGTGTTAGTGTGCTGGTGGTGTGGTGTGGTGTGGTGCTACTTACTATACTGTAGGGATTTGAATACCGGCACAGAAAACGAGGACAGAAAAACACACACAGGCACGCACACACACACGCTTATGCGCACACATGCGCACACGCACGAACGCACGCACGCATGCACGCACGCACGCACGCACGCACACACACACACGCGTGCACACACACCACATACACAGAAAAACACTTGCCTGGCTTGGCTTGCACATCTGAGGGCAGAAACTTCTGGAAGGTGTTAAATATGCCTGCGTCGGAGATGACGACGGGGGCCAGTATCTCCACTTCCTCTTGCCCTCTCCTCACCGTCAAGCCTGAAAAGCACTCAAGGTCACACACACTGAAGCATCCCCCTCAACCGTATCCTAGCAACAGGAAGAAAATCTGAAAAGTTAACAACACAAAAAAAAAATGCTTACATTTTTTTTTTAATAACAGCAGACATTCTCTTTGTATGTTTTACAAAAAGCATAGTAGCACCTTGCTATTATTGGAATATACTGTACATGGGTCAATAAAAAGAGACAAGCAAAAAGCCCTTCAGGTTTGTCCCACCATAGGCAGAGCCCTCTTTGTTGAGCAGGATGCGTTGAACAGGAGCCCTGACCAGCACGTTGCCTCCTGCTCGCTGAATAACGGGGATGATGTGGAAAGCAAATTCACTGGCGCCCCCGTGTGGGTAGTAGGCGCCTCGCTTGTAGTGGTGCAGCAGCAGCGCATTGATGAGGAAGCTGGAATCTTTTGGCGGCACACCTGCGAATCGTCACCATAGAAACAGAACAGTCAGAGATGTTCGGCGAGACGAACCAGCTACTGGCACGTCCAATGAACACATGAATAAACAAGGCAGGAGAGAGAGAGAGGGAGAAGAGAGAGAGAGAGAGAGAGAGAGGGAGAAGCGCTCAGACCTCCCCTGGTAATAAATTAACAGTGAGCCAGCTCTTCAGTGGGCCTACAATCCTAATCACAAACACAGCATTATCCCCAAGAGGCTCCAGGGCAATTTATTTTATTAAAGAGGTTCATGGAGGTAGCCAAATCAATATACCATCTCGCCATCTTTACTGCTGTGGGGTAATAGTCAAGCTCTCTAATAGTGTTTAGCACCAGCCGTATAGTATAAACAATGCCAATCAGTAATGTATGGCCTTGTATGGGGTGAGGTCTTAAGAGAATTCACAGCGAGCTAAGCCACACATGATGTTACCAGGGCTGGATTAAGATGGTCTGGGGCCCCTAGGCTACAGGTTGCTGTGGGCCCCCCTGGAATGCAAATTTAGCAACAAATTTACATAGACAGTGTCATAATTATGAGCTACAGTAGGAATGAAGGATAACTGTAATCAACATGACCGATGCCTTTTTCAATTTGGCAGCTCATCACAATTCTGTAATTTGTCAGTTTTGGCCAATCAAGGGGCCCCTGGCAGGTGGGGGGCCCTAGGCTGCAGCCATATCTAGCCTGTGCATTAATCCGGCCCTGGACGTTACTCACCGCTACTCTGTACATCGAAAAAAACATACAGCCTTGAACACAGCCTTGGGAGCGCAGTCCTTACCAATGTTCTACATCTCTTTCTGTTCAGATGTCGTGATGCATTTGGTGAATACATCCTCAAGTCACAGCGTGTAGGCACTAGGCAGCCTCAAGGTCAGCAAATGAGTCTCTGGGTAATTGTGTCCCAGGTCATTAAGTACATTTATGCTCTGGCTGGCGTCTGTGTGCCTTTCTGTCAGTCTATCCTGGCCCTGAGTTATGACTAATAACCATAGACAAGGTGATGATATGACCTGATTTATGGACACAGCCCACCATTTTGATGGTCGGTGAAATACTCATGAAATATTGTTTGTGTTAACATGACTTAAATAGCAAGGAATTTCCCTAGTTCAAAATAAAATCACATTTAATCTCTATCTGAGGTCTAGTCTTCCAACAGAAGAGGTACATTGAGAATCATAATGTACCATAGAAAAGGTACAACAGAGCCCTCCATTTTGATGGTCGGTGAAATGCTCATGAAATATTTTTGGTGTTAACATGATTTAAATAGCAAGGAATTTCCCAAGTTCAAAATAAAAAAACACATATAACCTCTATCTGAGGTCTGGTCACAGTCTCAGAGGCACAGTCTTCCAATTAAAAGAGGGACCCTGAGAATCATAATGCACCATAGAAAAGGTACAACACAAAAGGTATGCTGAGAGTCATACCATAGCATTGCAGAGGTACGCAGAGAGCCATGGTCACACTGTGCCACTGCCATAGTCTAGAAATGCTACACTGAGTCACAAGTCACATCATACCGTCGAAGAGGTACGCTAAGAGTCAGACTGTACTGCACTGGTGAGAAGGCAAGCTGAAAGTCATTTGTGGAGTATCCTTGCACACCTCCTTTGGCCAGATGCGTAGGAGGGTAATCCTTGGGTCACCACCAACGTTAGAGAAAAGAAAGCTCCCACACACATCGTCCACATTTGCAGCCTTTAGTAGCAAGGTTTCGTTTCTACTGACCTGAAAGTCATACCATATCATAAAAAAGAAGTATAGGCCTATTGAGAATCCTAGTCAGGGCCGCTGACAGCTTTGGCTGTGCCCGGGACAAAGACATCTGAAAGGGCTCCAAACCCAATACGTACAATGTAATGAGGATCCAATTCTGGGTCCCCTCCCTCCTAGGGCCCGGGACAAGAGACGCCTTTGTCAGCTTCCCTGATTCTAGTCATAGCGTACCATAGAAGACGTAGGCTGAGAGGGCGTGCAGGTGATAATAAAATAAGTATAGGCCTATGGAGAATCCTTCTGTAGTCATATTACCGTACCATAGAAGAGGTAGGCTGAGAGGGTGTGCAGGTCCCTACTGATAAACACAATACTGTACCATAGAAGAGGTAGGCTGAGAGGGGGCGTGCAGGTCCCTATTGAGAATCCTAGTCATATTACCGTACCATAGAAGAGGTAGGCTGAGAGGGCATGCAGGTCCCTACTGATAAACACAATACTGTACCATAGAAGAGGTAGGCTGAGAGGGCGTGCAGGTCCTTGTTGCTGGTGAGGCTGGCCATGAGGCTGGAGTGGCTGGTGGCGGAGAGGCGGAATATGGGGGAGAGGAGTCCCAGCAGGCCGCTGCGGACCACCAGACGGACCACCCACAGCGGCAGCATCTTCAGGCAGGCCAGCAGGGGCGTGTGGCGGGCACACAGCTGCGGAGGGAGATAGGGGTGTAAATAAATAATAAACGAAATGTATTTATTGATATATCGCGATATAATCTGACGATTGAATCTAATCACATCGTATCGTGGGGCATTCTTAAAGGAATAGGTTGGTATTTTGCAATTGGGGCCTTAATTATGGTGTATCATACACTGTGCTACACTGTGTGTATCGAAAATAATAGAATCGCTGGCCCCTGCCCAATGCCCTAGCTCCATAACATAATAGAAGTGTAAAAGTAATTGAAAAAAAAAACGAATCGAATCGTATTGTATTGTATCGTGGGGCATTCTTAAGTATCGAAAATAATTAGAGATGCACCGGATCCGGTTCCGGTTCCGGATCCGGCAGGGTTTTTCACAGGATCCGGGTCCGACAGGATCTTAAGCAGTGGATCCGGTATCTGGCATGTTACCTAAAAATCAGGGTCTGGTGCATCTCTAGCCTAGGCTTTTCAGTCAGTCTTTCACAACCCCAATCACTGCATGGAGTGAAAGCCCCTTGGAAGCGGCCGTTGCAGGCAGTGTGGCAATAAGCCAATGAGTCAAAAAAAATAGTTTGAGCCAACGTAATAAAAAGGGCCCACGTTTGCGAGTACCCTATATGTTTCAACCCTTTTGTAGGATCCGGTATCCGGTTCCGGATCCGGCAGGATCTTAAGCAGTAGATCCGGTATTCGGCAGGATCCTACAAATCAGGATCCGGTGCATCTCTAAAAATAATCGAATCACATCGCATCGCATCAAATATTAAGATATCGATATTGAATCGCATCGTCATGGAGGCTGTGATTTACACCCCTAGAGGGAGACAGACACAGGGCGAAGCGACGGCACTTGATGAGTCACAGGAGATTGATGAGGAAGAGACGGTTCATAAGGAGTTTCTTCCAGAAGCCATATGATGTACATACTGTAAGTCCAAAAAAAGGAGGGAAAAAGCAGAGGCAGTCTGAGCATGCCCTGATGAAGGCCAATATGGCCGCAACGTGTAGGCACATGTGTTTTAAAACAGATTTTCCATGTTAAATTAAAGGCTTTTTAATATTTTTCTCAAATCTCAGACTGTCTCTACTTTTTCCCTCCTTTTTTGGACTTACACCTCACCCAGTACAGATGAGCACCTGAGCAACATTGTTTACACAGTGTGCTGAGCGCTTCAATCCCATTAGTGTCTTTCCATACGATGTAAGTTTCTAAGCTGTTATCCTATGGCAGCCATGCCCCTTGTGAGACACTAGGAGAGAATAGAGAACAGGGAGAATAGATGAAGTTCAATGGAAAGTCACGCTCAGTTCCGACATTTTTTTTGTTTTTTTTGGGGAGCTTTTCAAGCCTTTATTGTTTTTTTCACGAGAGGATAGTTGAGGCCAGACAGGAAGCGAGTTGGGAGAGAGAGATGGGGAGGAAGGGTCGGCAAAGGGCCCCGGCCGGAATCGAACCCGGATCGGCCACGTAGTAGACGAGTGCCCTATTGTTAGGCCACGGTAAGGCCTCGGAGACCATACTTGATCCCGGTTTGTTGCATTGGTGACATGTGATATGATTCATCCTCACAGCCATATTGAGCATTTTGTTTGAGGTATAGGGGGGATGAGTAGGGAAATGGCCTCCACCTCAAATAAATAATGGTCAAAATCAACCCCCTTCCAAAAACAGACGTCCCACCTCCCATTCCTTGTGACATCTCAACACTGAATTTGGAAATTACTTGATTTTACAGCTGAACTACTGTTCCGCTAGAAGGGGGACAACCATGGGGGTGCATGCTGCAGTGTTGGTGGCAAGGTGCACAGGGAGAGAAGCATAATTCTTGCCAGTATTTTTCACCAGTTACTGTAAGTGAAAGCCCATTGGGAAACTCCAACTCCCATTGTCATTGTGACACAGCACTCCACAGCACACAAGTGAACACAAGTGAACACTGCACACTGCACACAACGAAATTGCATTTATGCCTCACCCGTACAAGGGGGCAGCCCTCAGTGGCGCCCCATGGGGAGCAGTGCGGTGGGACGGTACCATGCTCAGGGTACCTCAGTCATGGAGGAGGATGGGGGAGAGCACTGGTTGATTACTCCCCCAACCAACCTGGCGGGTCGGGAGTTGAACCGGCAACCTCTGGGATGCAAGTCTGACGCCCTAACCGCTCACCTGTATGTGTTAAAACAGGGTTTCCCAAACTGGGGTGCGTGCACCCCTGGGGGTGCGTGGCCTGCTACAAGAAGGTGCGCAAGCTAAATTGGGCAATGATGGATATGTGTGTTTTTATACAGCATTAATGAACATGAAGCAGTTTTTACTTGTATGGTGAATTGTATGCTGGAAGAAACATCAGTTCAATTTGGAAATGAGGATTCCCCAAATGACTCTGCATAATCTGCGATTATATGTGCAGTGAAGCCATACTTAAGTGGCCATCAGCACATCAAAACATCCCCTTAGGGGGTGCGCGCCGCGAATGACACTGAAATGTACAAGGGGGTGTGCAAGGAAAAAAGTTTGGGAACCGCCAAATGTGTCTGCGGATTTATCACATACACGTGCATACATGCAAACGCACACATGCACACACAGGCATGTCGTACGCATGCGTACTACGCACACACATACACGCTCACTCACACGAAAACATGCGCGTGCACACACACAGACAAGAAAAAAAGAATTCACGACTGATCTAATTAGGCTAGGCTCAATGCTGCAACTCAAATTAAAACGTGTTGTTCCACAGCGTTTTGGGAAGCACAGCTTACTGATATTAGAGATGTGTCGTTCACGAACGAGCCGGTTCTTTTGAACGGCTCCCTGAAGTGAACGATGGGAACACAGCTGGGGGAGCCACTCGACCGTTATTTCATTCATTTTTCATTAATTTTACAGTAAGCACGTGACCTCGACCAGAGTAATTAAATTTGGGAAAAAACACAATTGTTTGCCTTGAAGAGTGGCAAAAACAGTCTTTTGAAGCAGGAGAATAATCAGTTGTTGTTTGGACAAAATTACCTTGAGGTGGAGTCAAAATATTACATTCTAAACACTGAATTAATAATTAAAAAAGAGCCAAAAGAGCCAAGTTTTTGAACGGCTCTTTGAAAGGAACGAGCCACTAAGATCCGGATCCCGTCAAAGAGCCATAAATCCCATCTCTAACTCATATACACTGGCACATGTGCCACCCTTATCTTCAACCATCTGTTCCCAGCAGAAATGAACTGAACTTCACATCTGTGCTGCACTGTCTACGCTTTACATCGAACTCAATGTTCTAAACACTTTTTTTCTTTATCTATGGCCTCTCATGTAACAGTAGCGGCTTTTATCAGCGCTCTGGGGGGATGATGCTGACGCACATGCTATGTCTGAAATCTTGGCTCGTTCAATACACGACGAGGCTTGGAGAAAACACACCACATGCTTATGCACGTAGGCAACTGTAGGGGGAGGAGTATTGCTTTCTTGTTTTGAGAAGAGATGTGAGCCCTCCTGACTACAAATGGTATTGATCGGGGGGAAAATTAACGCTATCGTTTCTCTCTATGCAATATCATTAATCTAGACAAGGATCCTATGCTTATTGTACCATGTTGTGCACCAGTCACACAGTATACAGTACAGTACAGTACTGTGTACATATTAAAGACCCACTGCACTTGATAGTGATCGCCTAAAGAGGTTGTTTGACGTGTGGCTGGCAACTAGCCCATGGATGGTCCATGATAAAAGGCACAGCCCTCAGACATGATGATTTAAAAAAAAAAGCTTTTGTAGGAGCGTGCTGGTGTTTTGCTGTTTGACATGCTTAAGGCTTTCACACTCCACTACACAATAACACACGAGCATTTTGTAGTTTTTGGGTAGTGTACTCTAGTTTGAAGTTAAGTACAGAAACATGGCCCAGCTCTTCCAAACTTCTCCAGAGTGGTTAGTAGTCCACAGAGGACAGCAAAGCGAAATCCAAACTGCATTTCACCCTATTGCAAGTTAATGAGCCAGATAAATGATTTTTCGAAACAGAATTTTAAGCTCGAAGAAACTATCAAGTGTTGCTTGACTTAAATGGACTGGAAATTTTTGGCACCCTTTCTGAAGTGATAAAAAAAATCTTTATTTACACCTAATTTATCTATTATGGCGCATCAGTGCTTCCCACCACATTAATTTGACCCCTTTCTCGTTGATGATACCTCCTCCTGAAGTGATATCAAGCACTAACTACAGCACATCTATCTCTATATTGTAGTGCTTTGACACATTCACCTCCAAAATTGCCCCTTTTTCTGTTGATAATTATCCCTTTCTTACACCTAATCCATCTATGTAATCAGGGCCGGATTAATGCACAGGCTTGATATGACTGCAGGGGGCCCCCAATTGGACAAAATGGGATCAAATATTGTAGAATTGTGACATGATGCCGAGTTGAAAAATTAGTCGCTGTTAAGGTTTTCGATCTTGTAAATACTCCTTCCTGGTGCGGAATAATGATGCCGTTTACCTAACTTTATGGCAGAATTTGTCTTCTGCGGGGGCCTACAGCAACCAATAGCCTAGGGCCCCCCTACCATCTTAATTCGGCCTTGTATGTTTTACAGGGATTTGATGTTTCAACTCACATTGAAATCCTCCCTTTTTATTCTGTTTACTCTTCCTCTCCTGTTGTTAAGTAAACAGTAAAAATGCAGTGTTAATATAACACTTGGGGAGTCAATTTTACATCTTCTAAAATCTAAAAGATTGTATTAACTCGGTCCCAGACAAAGTGCTCCCCAAGTGTTGAATGAATACTGCATTTTTCCAGCTTGTACTGAACAGCGATTTAGCGCTTCAAGCCCATTAAAATGAAACCCCCTTTCTTTGTTCTATTGATAACACTCAATCCCCTTCGAGGGAGCTGTACCGCAGCATGCTAAGCCCCCCACACTTGGGCTTGCATGCCCATGGGGACCCCGGTTCGAGTCCGGACAGGGTCATTTCCCAACCCTGCCCCCATCTCTCTGCACACTCACTTCCTGTCGTACCTTCACTGTCCTATCCGAAATAAAGGCCCAAAAAGCCCATGAAAATATCTTTAAAAAAACAAACAAAAACAAACCACTCAATCCTCCCCTTCTGTACTGCACTGAGCACTTTCATCAGTCGCATCAAGTCATCCACGGGTCAAAAACATGTAAAAACTGACAATTTTTTTCTATTTTTCTGTATTTGGTCCCAGAGTGTACTCTCCACATGTTGTTGAACCAACACTGCATTTCTACCTCCGCCAAGGAGGTTATATTTTTTCGGTCGCATTGTTTTGTCTGTCTGTCTGTTTGTTTGTTTGTCTGTCTGTTTCTCTGTCAGCAGGATAATTCAAAAACAAATGAACGGATTTGGATGGAAGTTTGTGGAGTTGTTAGAAACGACCCAAGGAACAAGTCATTCATTTTCTGGCTGTGATTCGAATCACGAACCAGAACCAGGATTTTGAAAAAAGATTCTTCACCATTTCTAGCCTAGAAATCTAGACGCCCCGAGTGACTGCAAATTGGTTTGTGGACAGGGCAATTTTTGACATTCCAGATTCTAACTCCTCTAATATAAAAAGATGGCAGAGAAAGACTTACAATTAAAATAGGGTGTAACATAGTGAAATGTTCTATCAAACAGCTTCCTTTGCGGAAACAGGGTGCATGTCTAGTTTTGTACTATAGTGTCATGCATTTTCTATAGGTTGAAAAAGCATGTTCTCAAAATATTTGAATAGCAAGAATTCACACATAGGTGATAGGACCTCTGAACAGCCATTTGCAATAATAAATTGCAAAAGTCAAAAATGGTGGATACACCGTTTTTGCAAATTAACTGTTCAAATGTTGAATCAACACTGCATTTTTTTGTACTATAGTGTGTAGTACTGACAGAGAGGAAAGAAGAATGTATTGTTGCGACACCGGCGCCGTCCGCCATTCTTTCCTCTCTGCCGTTGGCGTCCTTGACTACTAAAATCAAAATGGCGGACGGCGCCGGTGTCGTAACAATACAGGCCAATGGAACTTTCTGCTCTCTTCTTCTTTCCTCTCTGGTACTGAGCACCTTCATCAGCCTCAGGAGCTCGTCCACAGCCTGGGTGTCCTGGGGGAAGTGGCTCCTCAGGCACTGGTGCATCTGGGTCTTCCCCGCCTGCAGCCGGTACTCCCTGCGGCCCGCCCCCTGGCCGATCAGCACCGTGTCGAAGTGCTGCTCCAGCGGGGAGAACTGCAGCTGGCCCTCAGTCAGCTGGTCCAGAGCCACACGCAACAGGCTGGTCTCATGCAGCTGGCCCAGGTAGTGGATGCCTGTGGAGGGAGGGAGGGAGAGAGAGAGGGGGGGAGAGAGAGAGAGAGAGAGAGAGAGAGAGAGAGAGAGAGAGAGAGAGAGAGAGAGAGAGAGAGAGAGAGAGACAGACAGAAAAGCCTCGGATGAGATGAATACATAGAGATGAAAAACGTTATAAAATAATGATGTGAAAAATGAATAAATAACATATAGATTAGAGAAATAAATGAAATAATGGTCTGAGAGAGAGAGAGAGAGAGAGAGAGAGAGAGAGAGAGAGAGAGAGAGAGAGAGAGAGAGAGAGAGAAGAAGAAGAAGAGGAAGAGGAAGAAGAAGAAGAAGAAGAACGAACAACAACAACAACAACAACAACAACAACAACAACAACAACAACAACAACAACAACAACAACGAATGAGAGTGCGACTGAGTTTGTGTGTGTGTGGACTGAAGCCACATGAGAAACACAGTGCTTGCTTGCGAAGCCCCTTTGCACCAAGGCTGTGGCAGTGAATGTCTTTCCATTATATTCAAATTCAATTCCACATACAGTGAGTGCCATGTATACAGTACGCCACCATTACTATAGTGCCTCCATCACCACTCGACATGCACTCTAGTGCATTACGCAATCATCTATGGGCCTGCTTTAACCCTTTGATGCCTAAAGCAGTGTTTCCCAACCAGGGGTACGTGTACCAATAGGGGTACGCGAGCACACTGCAGGGGGTACTTGTAATGTAATGTAATGTAATTTTATCAAATACATGTAGCTCAGTTACATTGGGATAGAGAAAGCGGTATAGAACTTGACTTAGAGGGTACTCATTGCACAACGAAAAGGCTTGGGGGTACACAAGACAAGAAAGGTTGGGAAACACTGGCCTAAAGCACCTGCAAAAACGCCTCCTGAATGCCTAAGCCCTTGTTGGGAAAGCTGCCCTCGGCCTATAAAAACCTAAATACCTCAGCCTCTGATGCACATGAAAACATGAAACATGATTGCATTTAAACCCTAAGACCCTCTTGCATTAGAATGTGTTCATTCAGCTGTAACATACCCACATTTTTATTAAAAAAGCTAAAATCTCAAGAGCCTGAATGCAGCGTATATGTCGCTCCAGGCACAGAAGGTCAAACAACATATACGAGTCATCAGGCTAAAATGGGTTAAAGGAGAAACCTAACCCTCTCCTCATACCACTTCTTTTAATGTTAGGATATTATGTAATTACTGTATCTGTTGCATTATATAACACTTGGAAGACGGGGCAATTCTTCTATCTGCATTTTGAGGCTCCTTCTGATGTCGCACGTTGGTTGGTTTTCTGCCAAACGGGCAGCCTGCAGCAGCCTTGCATAAATTTGTCTTGGGTGTCCTGAATCCTTCTATACGCTCTTGTGCACCGCTGTAGCAGGGAAGTAAGAAGAAGTGGGTCTGCTGTGAATTTGGTGGTGACGACTTGACAGTATGCATGGCACCAGGGGATTTAGGAAAGTATGAAAAACGTTTAGTCTGACAACAACAGTGACATTGTAAATGGTCCCTTGTGCACAAATGACACTGTACCTATAAATTATGTAGCGTGATTCTGGAGTGTTCAAAAATATGCTTGGTGCGGTGCATAAACTGCATCTACATAAACTGTGTGAAATAAATGCTCTCAAGTCATTTAACAGGTGGATACAATCTCCTCAGAGGTGGATGAACTCCTTGCAAAGGCAGACTTTCCATTAGGCAAACCTAGGCAATTGCCAAGGGCCCGGACAAAAGGTGTCCTCCATAGGGGCCCCAACTGTCACACCACTTGTGGTAAACACACAAAAGTAGGCTTAATTGGTCAGTTATGTAAAGTAATCGAAGGTAACTACAGCATATAGTATGAGATTAAAATTTGCCTGTTGTGGCGATCTTAAGGCTCGTGCACACCTAGCGAATCCAACCAGACTTTCCAACTACCACTAGTCAGTTGTCTGTCTGCTCCTTTCGGTCTTGATCGGACACAGTTTTCTTACCGAACACACAGGCCCGACCTCACCCGCTGTGGAGGGATTTTGTTATCAACCCAACTGAACATCCTGAAAGTCTCCCGACGGAAACCCATGAGCACCAACCCTGAGTCAAATCTGTCCCAACTGTCCCCAATGCTCGACAATTAGCCAACCACTGGGTTGGTATGGAGGCCCCATTACAAGGACCAGGGCTACTGTAGCTTGGAAAAATGCTGTATTTTTGGTTGCCACTAGACAGGTTGTCCTAGTTTGCTGGGCTATGCAGACTGCTGAGTAGCAGCCATTTGAGGATACACTTGCTGCTGGGATTTCATTTCATTCCCATGGGCGTGAGAGACAAGCCCAGTAGGAGCATGATGTGATATTCAATATGCGGATTGGACTGTTGCCCTGCATAGCATAGAGGCCTCTCCTCAATCGATATGGCTGAGTGTGTGTATTGTTGTCTCTGTGCTTTCAGTATGTACTACTCGTGCAACGCTCATCTAGCTTTCTCTGTGGTGAGGTGTATCGTCTTCCACTCATCTAACTCAGATCTCTGTTTCTGAGTCTTACACCACATCAAATTTATCGCCCTGGTTTTTACCCATACCGAAACCAAACTCAAAGCCCTGCTTCTGGAATTGCCAACATCAAAGCCCCACTTTCTGGTCTCAAAGCCTTGGTTCTTGTCTTATGTAACGGAAGCTAACTAGCAGAGTTGGCGTGGAACGTTGGTAAACCTCCCTCCGAAAGCCTCATACAGTGTTGATGCCGTTGGGCTGGGGGACTGGTCTTTTAGTCCAGCGGTATCGTACTGTGCCTCCCATTTCCGAACCGATGTAGTTGACGAGGTCGCACGTTCGCGCCCTGAGGGGGACGAACAGGTGCAAGATGACCTCCATCACACTTACTGACATCAAACTCAGAGACTCTGGTTCGCGCTTTAACCACATCAAATTCAAAGATTCAGATTTTTGCTTTATCCAAATCAAACACAAAAATAGTTTGAAGGAAAGATTCACGGACGTTGACCACACTCATGTCACACATATACATGACAACATTGATCCATAGCAACACTCCATTTTAATTTCTCTTTGACTGCACAGATGGGGGAAATGTAAATCGTCTAATAGGCTATTACAAAGGCAGCAGTCATATTTTGGGGTTTTCTGACCTCTTTTTGACAAGTTTTTTCCTTACCCACATCAAGCCCATGGCTAATGGGATTATATTCCAAGAACCTGGCTCAGTGGAAAACCAGGTTAAGTTTACCTTAAAGGTGCACTGTGTAAGATTTTTAGTTGTTTATTTCCAGAATTCATGCTACCCATTCACTGTTACCTTTTTCATGAATACTTACCACCACCATCAAATTTTAAGTATTTATTATAACTAGGAAAATTGCACTTTTCATACATGAAAAGGGAGATCTTCTCCATGGTCCGCCATTTTGAATTTCCAGAAATAGACATTTTTAGCTGCAAAAATAACTGCACTTGGGCCATACAAGAAGATATTAGTTTATTACTTTGTAAACTTTCATGAAAAGATCATATTTGGCAATAGGCAACCCAGTTTCTATGAGCAGCATAGTTGCAGTACCTTTTTTTGACCATTTCCTGCACAGTGCACCTTTTAAGGTAAATCATCTGATAGAAGACCCAAGGGCCAAATTGTAGATAGCGGAAATGAGGCTGAGGGCCAAACCAATCGTCCACCCGTACATGTATGGCCACAGACGCTGAAGCACATATATTTGTTTTCATTTGGTCCAACACACTGACTTGAATATTGGTCCAACATCATGTGGGCCAAATGTTTGCCAGGCCCGGGCCGGCATTTGGAGAACACTGCTCTAGGAGATGTTAAAAAGAGTCTCTAAGTGTTAAATGAATAGCATCCTTTTAGTATGTAGGTGAACCTAGCCTAACCAGGTTTATCATTTAACCCATTTTAGCCTGGAGCGACATATACTACGTACGCTGAATGCAGGCTCTTGAGATTTTAGTTTTTCATTAACAATGTGGGTATGTTAGAGCTGAATGAACACATTCTAATGCAAAAGGAGGGTTCTGGCTTTTACTAAATGCAACTAATTTCATGTTTTTATGTGCTTCGTAGGCTGAGATATTTAGGTTTTAATAAGCATAGAGCATCTTTTCTCAAAAAAGGGCTGAGGCCAAAATGGGTTGTTGCAATACCCTCCGCTGGTTCTTGCCTTGCCTTACCCACGTCAAACTCGTGGCCCTGCTTCTGGAAGGTGTGGCAGCATCCTCCCGCCTGGTCGTGCTGCTCCAGCACCAGCACCTTCTTGCCGGCCTTGGCCAACACCGCCGCCACGCTCAGGCCCCCGATGCCGCTGCCCACGACAACCGCATCCAGCCCCTCCGGAACGCGGTCGCTACGGAAACCTTGAAGGAAAACAATGGGATGCCCAGATAAGCGTTTTCGATCGTCACGTCAGCAACAGCAGCAGCACGTATAGAGACGGTTTCTGCGTATGTGCGTGTGTGTGCGTGCATGTGTGTGTGTGTGTGTGTGTGTGTCTAAGTGTGGCATGTGGCGCATCCCCATCCCAGAGTGCTTTCCGCCCACACACTGGCCTACTTCCTCTCATCTTTCAGCTTGGGTCAATACTCTCTCTCTCCCTCTCTCTCTCTCTCTCTCTCTCTCTCTCTCTCTTTCTCTCACTCAAGCCTGTTACAAAAAAACAAAAAGCAAAAAAAGAGAGAGAGAGAATCACTCCCATTCTTCCTGCTCCACTGATTTTGAGCTCCATTCAGCAGAGCGATTAGCAGCCAGTGGGTTATGGGGATTAAGGCGTCGGGGGCAAACTGGGCCACATGCTACCCATTAGTCGCACGGTGACAGCGATGACTCACTGTGGATCTAACCTCTGAAAATGTGGCTGTGTGTGTGTGTGTGTGTGTGTGTGTGTGTGTGTGTGTGTGTGTGTGTGTGTGTGTGTGTGTGTGTGTGTGTGTGTGTGTGTGTGTGTGCCCCGGGCCTTTTGACAATTGCCCATGCCTCCAGCACACACACACACACACGTCAGAGATGTCGGGGTGGCACAACGACGGAGGTGCAGAGGACATGAGGTATAATTAGGGATTCGAACAAGTGAAAGGAATAATAATTAAAAAAAAAAACATTGTATGTGAGAGAAAAGCCAAGAAAAAACTGTCTTCTAAAAAGACAAACACAAGAGATGAAAATATCTTTGAGAGTTGTGAGAAGTCTAAACAGCTCGATATTGCTTTTCAAATCTGTTTGAACTCTATAGAGTGGAGGACTGTCTATCCTGAGGACTGTCTTTCCTGACTCACACTCTTACTTGCAGTCTGAATAACTTAAGAGGTAGTCTGTGTAAGATTTTTAGTTGTTTATTTCCAGAATTCATGCTACCCATTCACTAATGTTACCTTTTTCATGAATACTTACCACCACCATCAAATTCTAAGTATTCATTATGACTGGAAAAATGGCACTTTTCATACATGAAAAGGGGTATCTTGGTCCGCCATTTTTAATTTCTAGAAATAGCCATTTTTAGCTGCAAAAATGACTGTACTTGGGGTATACTAGAAAATATTAGTTTACTTAGTACTTAGTAAACTTTCATGAAAAGATCACATTTGGCAATAGGCAACCCAGTTTCAATGAGCAGCATAGTTTGGACAGTGTACCTTTAAATATATATTTTTTAAAATGACACCAAAATAATCCATTCCCTGGAATGTTAAAGGGGTATGCCACTATTTTGGGGCTTAATTCGATTAAAATCGTTGGCTAGGGTTTGTAAAGGTGGTAAAGTTATTTTTCATGTGAAGTGTTGTCTTGCTTTAAGACAAGTTAAAAGAGGGAGTATGTCGCTAAGCTAGTGAAAATCAATGCATCCATGTAGCATTGCTACATGCTACACGGATCCATTGACTTTCACTAGCTTAGCGACATGCTCCCTCTTTCAACTTGTCTTAAAGCAAGACAACGGCTTACATGAAAAATAAGACACTTTACCACCTTTATAAACCCTGACCAACGATTTTAACTGCATTAGGCCCCAAAATAGTGGCATACCCCTTTAACATAAATGACCTGAATGTCTATGATGTACTCTATAATTACAATGCAACTAGAGGTATTCTTAGGACACTTTCAATAATGACTGTAAACACCGATTTAAGACATGTCACCTGTGTCACCTGTCATTCACATCAAAGTTGGAAGCTGCCGAGATCCATAGAAACAAGGTGAATGACCTTCCTACCAGAGATTCTTTAAGTATAGAGATATGCCAACATAATAGGTTTCTATGGGCACCTAACATGACCAGGTTCCGGTCTGCCTAAAGGGGCGTGTCATAATGCTCCTAGCATTGAATAGAACAGTCCTCAGGTCTGCCTAGGTCTGCCTAAAGGGGGATTTCCCCCCCAATAATAGAACCCGGAAACAATTGGCCAATGGAACCTCTCTCTCTCTACTCTCTCTTTTATGCTGTAGGTACTGTAAGTATGTCTCACTCTGCAGCAGTTGTTGGGTCTGTCTGTGTGTGTGTACCTCACTCATCATCCCTAGGCAAAGCTGCATGATGCACTGTCCTGCATAACAACAACAACAAAAAACACTGGAAAAATGGGCTGTCAAACATATTGAAGTGATAGTGGGGGTGCTTATTCATTATGTCTTAATAGATCGCAGCAAGACACTTTGTTGCAACAAACAGAAGTTGTTAAGTCACAATTCAGTATTAGCACTAATGGCCACGTTTACATGAGATATTTAATTCAGAATGAACTATCATTAATTCTGAATTAAGCTTAAATCCGCTTTGAAAACATCATGTAAACACTTCACAATTCAGAATTAAATGAAAGATCAAAGTAAACTTGACAGAACTATTTAATTCTGAATGAAAAATGTCATGTAAACGTAGCCAATGTGCAGTTACAGCCTTGACCATGGCTCGACTAGCTTAGGGCACCGCGCTCTTGCGGCGGGGACCAGGGTTCGAGTCTGGCCTGAGGTCATTTCCTGGCCCTCACCCCATCGCTCCCTCCCAACAACTTCCTGTCCACCTCTTCAGCTGTCCTGTCACAGCAAAGGCAGAAAGCCCTAAAAAATACTTTTTAAAAAGTGTATTATAACTATTTGGCATCAGATAAGTGTAATGCAATGCCTTGTAATGTAATGTAATGTAATGTATTGCATTACATTTAATTACATTGCATTTGGCAGACGCTTTATAACCAAAGCGACTCACAAACGAGGAGGACATAATCATAGCCAACATCACTAGTAGATACAAAGTGCACATGTAATGTAATGTAATATAATGTAATGCGGCCTCTGTGTGTGGTGTGCAGTGCAGTAGCTTACCTATCTTGAGCACCTGGTCTCTCAGCTTCTGGTCCAGCACCAGAGGGGCGGGGGGCCTCAGACACTCCTCCGAGAAGATGGAGGGCCTCTGGGCGTAGTAGCGGTAGAGGGAGAGGGAGAGGGCCACCACAGCTAGCACCAGCACCACCGCACCCATGAGGAGGAGCGGCCCCATTGTTACAACACAGGACAGGACAGGACAGCAAGGCAAGGGACCAGCCGCTTTCAAGGTCTGCTGCAGGAGATGGAGATGGAGGGAGAGAGAGGCGCCTGTGGGAGAACACGTCGGGTGCCGACACTGCGGTAAGTCCTTCAGATCTCTCCGAGTTCTCCAGGAGCCCAAAGGGAGCCAGGATATATAGACGTCGTGCTCTAATTACAGGAATTGGCCAAGCACTAGCCCTAAAGAAGAAGAATGAAGGCTGCTAGGGGGAGAGAAGAGACGTCCAATTTGTATGCAAGTTGTAGCTGGCGAATTTAGTTTATAAACTCATAAAATTTTCCCCATAGGGTGAAAGTGAATGTGCCGGGTAGAAAGAGAATGAGAGAATATGCTTTTGATCCTTTTATATCTCCTCCGCAGACATGGATGAAAGGCTTGTCTTACAACACTAAGGGAATTGTAATGATCACATTGGTGGGAGAGACGTCACAAATGCAATTCCTGGCCTGACACTGTGGTTTCTAGCTGATTGGATTATTTCGAGGAAGTCATGCTTGGGAGACAGTCGGGGCTTTTCGTGCTCAGATCCGGAGGGGGTGAGAAAAATCAACAAGGAGAGCTTGTCATTTGCCCTGTAGCCTGTTACGCCATGCAGAATCCAAATCACGCACTCACTGCACATCCAAAAAGGACCTCGTTTAAACTCGAGGCCTTGAAGAAATAAATGAAAGCTCGCCGTCTTAACACACATATCATGCCTCTCTACATTTTATACCACATGACAGCACATAGTACTACAATTATAGGCCTATAGCCTATTCATGAAATGTGACACACATGTTAAGGACATAGACAGCATTGATTGGTAGGCCTACAGTATCTCACACACAGGGTGGGGTATGGAGGTTCTTTTTTTGGCAAGTTTATACATTTAAATTATCTTCTTAAGACATGACTTCTAAATGGTACTAATTGAAAAACAAAGGTAAAGTCAGATTGTAGGCCTATGATTTGATATGATATATGATAGGCTATGATATGATATAGAGCTTCATATTAGTAGACTTCACTCCTTTTTACTTCACTCCAATAGGCCAACAAAATCTGCCAGAATCATATCAGTCATGCTTTTTGTGGTCCGACAGAAGAAAAATCAATTTGTTTACAGGCAAAACTAGAAGTGCAGAGTGCAGACCTCCGCCAAGGAGGCTGTTAGACTATATGTCACACCCCATTTTTTCCAAGTTTTAGGGAGTTGGAAGGGCAAAATTCGCATGGTGAAGAATCTTTTAAACAAATGATCCGCATCGTGACCCTGATAACCACCAAAATTGAATCACTTGTCCCTTTTGTCATTTCCAACAATTCCACACAAAAAAATCATCCAAATCCGTTCATGACTTGAATTATCCTGCTGACAGACACAGACAACCATCAAACCATCGCGACCGAACCTTGAGGAGGTAATAATTATAATAATAAAAAAAATCATAACCTCATTGCGGAGGTCATTAACCGTACCCCTAGACAAGTTATGGGACCGGACCACCATCGCCAAGAAGTGCGTTTTAACCATGTAGTCTAAAGAGTGCTAAACTGGTGCTGCAATAAAAAAACACGTCTGTCAAACTCTGCGCCGGATAATCAAATGAACCTGATGAACTGATGCTGCTGCTTTGCTCTTTTGGCTCAATCGTTAGCCTACCTGACGAGTTGCGGATCCTCAGAAGCAAAACAAATCTTCGAAAATTCTCCTTCTAGAAATGTTTAGAAATTCTTTGGTGAAACCCGAGAAGTAGCCAGAGACCGTCAGGAGGGGCCATAACACATCTGGAAGTAATTAGGATTTAACCCCGCTACGCACCTACCCCAATAGGTGGGATTTTCTGTGTAGATTTGTGTTGTTGATTTTTTTTTTTTTTAAACACAGTGTAACACAATCCACGTAGCGTGGGCCTATAGGCCTACCAAATGCACTGTAGCCTACCTGGTCACCTGTAGCATTTTTAAATTGTGCCCACTTAGATTTGTAAGGGTCTCAATAAAAAAAAGAGGTGGGACCTTTATAGCCAATAAATAAACCTATATTTGGTGTTTTAAAGCTTCCAATTAATGAACCTTCCCCTGGGCAATTAGAGGGAAAGCTTCACTGCCCTTGAACGTTAAGTTTCACTTTGACATCATGAAGGACACACTGCATTCCCCTGACACCCATAACTGCACCATGCCAATCTTTGGTGAAAATAAAACAAAATAAAATTTGATCAAGACAAGAGTTCCCAGAGTGGGCCCCCTAACAACTGAAAGTGGTCCTTAACCAGGCATTGTCAGGCGTGGTAGGAATGAAAGGCCTGAACAGTGTTGCCAGATGGAAAATGCTGAATTATCGTACCACAAGCTCAAAATTATTGTTTTTCTGTCTTTTTGGGAGGAAATTATCGTACAAGGCCCAAATTGTACGATGCCAAGGCATCTAAATGAACTGAATGACAACTCTAAAACTATCGTAGGCCTACATCATGTTTTTTTTTAATCGTACAGAGGACAAAATGGACAAAATGATGGTACAAATACGATATCGTACATCTGGCAACACTGGGCCTGAACATAGGCCAGGGCATAGAACATAAGACCTAGAGTTGACACTGCCCCCTTATTGAAAAAGAAGAAAAGCCCATTGGGAAACTCCAACTCCCATTGTCATTGTGACATAGCACTCCACCTCGCACACAAGTGAACACCGCACATGTGACGGAGGTCATCTTGCTCCTGTTCACCCCTCTCGGGGATCGAACGTGTGACCTCGTCAACTACAACGGTCTGGCAATGGGAGACACAGTAGGCCTACGATACCGCTGGGCCAAGAGACTAGTCTCTCGGCCCAACGGCACGAGACTGTATGAGGTTATCGGAGGGAGGTTTTACCAACGTTCCGCGCCAACTCTGCTAGTTAGCCTCCGTTACACACACACACACACCGAAATTGCATTTATGCCTCACCCGTGCAAGGGGACAGCCCTCAATGGCATCCCTAGGGAGCAGTACGGCAGGACGGTACCATGCTCAGGGTACCTCAGTCATGGAGGAGGATGGGGGAGAGCACTTGTTGTTTACTCCTCCCACCAACCTGGCCGGTCGGGAGTCAAACCGGTAACCTTTGGGCTACAAGTCTCAGTCTGACGCCCTGCCCTTCATAGCAATCCTGGCAGCCATGATTATTTGTAGGAAGACACCTGAGCATTGCAAAAGAAGGAGAAGGAGCTCACATCTGTCAAAAATGGCTTAATAATGTGAAAATGTCCATTGACACACTATTACAAGGAATGTTGAAGGAACAGTTGGAATGTGTTGCTAAATACTATGTAGCCTACGGGTAATATAAACAGATTTTCAGCAGTATTTTATCGACTCATATGATTTAAGTAGATATTTAGCCTAACACTTCAAACCTGATCCTTGATTAATGTATCACTTCATATTCACAGTTTTGGGCCATTTTTTTTTTTACAAGAGTGTGCGGGTGTGTTCTCCATGGATCTGCATTGATTGAAGAGCACAGGTCTACAGAGAAAGAAGGCTATGCTTGCCATTTTCCATTGCTGTCGTAAATTGCTGTGTCACCTCTAGTCTAATGCTATACCTCTATGGGCCTGGATGATCATAACAATCAGAAAAAAAGGAGTCAGGGAGGTACTGTGGCACACTGTGGCTAAGACCCATACCATCTACAGCCGGCAGGGCTGGACTGGGGGAGAAATATAGCCAGATTATCATTGGCTTTCAGATCTCTTGGTCTGACCAAGATCATAACAATGAATGTTTCCCAAACGGCATGGTTCGGTTGACCCGCCTCCCTTGGTTTGCTACTGGTTGGCTGGTGTCCGACAAAGTGGGTGGAGTTCCCGTTTTTTCAGGAGGTCTGAAACGACATTTACATTGCTCTTGCCCTGACTAGAAGCAACACAGAAGGTGTTACGTCACTAGGAGGGTGTGGCCTGGCTAGGAGAAATAGGGCCCGGGCACTTTTGGCTCATAATTAGTAGGGCAGAAATGACTCACTAGTGGGTCCCGCACCCTCGTGGGCCCCTATTTTCAGATATGTAAAAAAAAATATTTTTTAACATTTCTGAAAATAGGGGCCCACAAAGGTGCAGGGCCCACCGGAAAATGCCCGCTATGCCAGATAACCAGTCCAGCACTGACTACAGGCTACATTGTCAAGGGGATCTAGGTTCGAATCCAGCCTGGATCATTTCCCAAACCTAATCCATCGATTCCCCGTCTGCCCTTCATCGCCCTGTTGAAATAAGGACAAGACAACACCCTCAAAAAGAAAAAGAGGAGTCAAATAAATGTATTTTCAAACCATTTATTTTGTAGACATCATGAAATGTACAGCTTCATCTCCTATATTCACACACCAGTAATGCAAGATGGCACTCATAGATACTCACTCATGTGTGGGTTTTTTTTCAGCATAGGTAGGTATACAAAATATGAATGACATAAATAAAGGCAAATGTGCTTCTATAAATTACCTCATTGAGTATTTATGTATATATGCCCTTTTGAACCAATAGCTGCCAATAGTCAAAACATGGTATATTCAGTTGTCTCTGACACAAAAGTATGTCCATTTTTGTAGGCAACAAAGGTGTTGAGATGTTGTAGACATGGTGAGAAGCTCACAGTGACACTTCCCTTGTCATTCCTGTCCCACATTATGGACTCTTAATATCAATATTCTGAAGCGCTTGGGAAAAACCGGGTGCAGAAAGCAATACACCCTGGGCGGTTCAGGACGGTTTTCTTGATGAAAATTAATATCACGGTTCTCTGCATGATTTTTTTGTTCATAAGCGGCGATTTTCCGCCACATATCAATGTTTCTGAAGAAAAGGCTGAAATTGTATTTATAAATGGGATAAAATCCTGAATTTTAGTTAATCTCCATTTCTATTTTAATCACTTTTTTGGAATAAAAACTTTAAAAAAACCTTCTTTCATCAAAAAGTGAAACTTGTGTAGGTTAAAACCGTTATCACGTATTTTTAACGGTATACCGCCCAGCCCTACACCCTGCCACATTTTTGCTCCAACCATTTCAATGAACCTAGCTGATCCTAATGACCACATCCCTGAAGCCAGGTTGATTTGAGAGGGCACAGGCAGAAGGAAAACCTAAGCAAGCAGGGCTTTTACTCTGTCAGTCCTGGGGCCCATACTACAAAGCTGGTTCAGGACTAAACCAGGGTGCATTCCAATATGCGACCTTGTGTCCTCCACTTGGGCTTGTGGCCTCACGTTTTGCTGATGCCCCGCCTCCGTGGAGAAAACAATTAAGTTTCCCCGCTGTCAGCCTAGCCAAAAAATGTTTTGGGGGACTATTCTTCATTCAACATCCAGTTTGCAAATGAGAACATGACTTTACAATTGAGCTTTTGTGAGATATTGAAATGTAATAATCTTGTCAGTGATGTCATCATGACATATTACTTGGTACGAGGCCACAAGCGCAAGTGGAGGACGCAAGGTCGCATATTGGAACGGACCCTCTGTCAGTCCTGGGGCCCATACTACAAAGCTGGTTCAGGACTAAACCAGGTTAAGTCAGAGGAGGTTCACTCACTGGTGATACTGTAGCTAGTTGGTGCTCGCAGGCAAGTGAATGGATGTCAATGGGGTTTTCACTTGCCCACGTTCGCCCCCTAGTGGACACCCAACACGAACTGCAGCTAGTTGACGCTAGCAGGCAAGTGAATGGATGTCTTTGGGGTTTTCACCTGCCTGCGTTCGCCCCCTAGTGTGCACCCAATCGGAACTGCAAAGCTTGCTGGCTATAATGGGAACCAATGGGAGTGAAGTTTCTCCTCTATTGTAATTTCTCTGGTTAAGTTAAGAGGTAAATCATCTAATAGAAGAGCCTGGAGTCCTCTTAAGAAAATGAGGACTCCGGGTTCTTGTATTATGTTTTACCTCTTAACTTAACCTGGTTTACTCCAGCAGCTTTGTAGTTTAGTCCCCTGTTTTTCCACCTCTGCTTGATCAAGAATGGCTAACGAAACACTGGAAGCATGGTAACACCAGTGGAAGAAGTAACACCGTATGAAAGTATGTTTGTTACACAGTTGAAGTGGACACTCGTGTGAAACAGGCGCTGGGTGGTAACACGAACACACGTTTACAACTTGTGCACTGCAGAGACGATGGAACACTGAAAGAGGTTCATGCAGCTGCTAAGAGACACCTATATACGTATAAATACTGGGGTCATCCCTATGTTCCCGGCCGGGTCCTATGTTCCCCGCAACTGGGGAACTTAGGACCCTTTGTTCAAAAAAGGGTTTTATGTTCCCCGCTGCTTCCAAGTAGACTGCTGCCGCATGGCAAAGCACAGGTTGTTGTTGCACCTGTGACAGGTTAGGTTTAGGGATAGTTTTGGTCAGGGCACAAATTTAAAACTCGGAAACATTGCATTACTGACAGGTTAGGTTTAGGGATGGTTTTGGGAAGGGTCAGATACAATGCGGGGAACATAGAACCCTTTTTTAGGGAAACAAAAATACAAAGACAGGGGAACATTGGAACACAGGAATATAGGACCCGGGAAACATAGGTACGCTCCCTAAATACTACAGCAAGTCAACCCACGGCCCCAATGGAGCTCCGTTTTAAGCAATATGGCACTGTCTCTAAAATGTCAGAGAAAACACTTCCCTACACACACACACACAAGAAAAACCCTTTAATTAAACCCCACGTCATCACATAGATTTTACATGCCTGATATGTTGTTTTCCCATAAACACTTTTGACTTTTGTGTCATCCACTATCCTACTTCTTGTCACATAATGCTTCCCGTTTCGCCAATATCCAAAATAAAGTCTTCTCTCCATACCCTGCTGCACATGGTGAGTGCAATACATTCAAATGGTGGGCAATATCTAGCGTGTTAGTGTCAGGGAAGCCATGTGTGAAAGGGGAACAACAGCCACTGGTGACATACTGATAAGTTATTGCAAAAGAGACACTTCAATTCCGCATTTCTAGAGCAGTGTTTCTCAAAGTTTCTCAGACCGAGGACTACTTTGGCGCCCCAAAAATCTTCAGGGACCACCTGTCAACTGAACTGACAGTTGACGGCTAATTTGACACTCCTATTTTCAAGGCAGATAATTTACTTTTTATTCACATTTACAAGCCTGTCTTGTTGTGGTGAAAATAAGACTTCAGCTACATTTAGCTTTGTAATAATGTTACAAATGTCTTGGAAAAATTAAAATCCCCTCCGGACCACCTGAGCTCTGTCGCGGACCACCTGAGCTCTGTCGCGGACCACCAGTGGTCCCCGGACCACACTTTGAGAATCAATGTTCTAGAGACACTCAGTGAAGAGTGGTGTAGTATTATTCACACATGCATGCTGTACGGTAGGAGCGCGTGTGGACCAAGAGATTTCACTCATTTTATGTCAGTGTCAACACAACTAGGCCTATCTACACAAACGGTGTAAAACACACTAAGCATCTAATCTAAAATTGGGAAAAAACAAAAAACGTTTAGCTTTCTCCATCCTATAGGATAATCCAGATAAGTGACAAGCAAAAGTCCTCCAGAATAACAATGTCCCTACAGTGATCGGTTTCTGTTTATTGTGATAGAGCCTGTTCATGTAGACAGTTTAAAAACTATAAAAAATTTACCAGTAATGTGATCAATGGTAAATGTGATGCGCTCTCTTTTCTGTACACCTTTCTGTGTAGCTAGCCAGTCAAGCATTTGTCCAAGTCATTATAGCCTCTTTTCATGACTTTCAAATAATGGCTTGATGGTTCCACTACTCAACTCCAGGTCTTTATCAATACTTCAATAGAGTGTGACGGGGGAAGATGTTAAGAGAACATTGTGTGTATATTGCATATAACAGCGCTCACTCCAGTCTCTCCAATATCTCCACCGCTTATGACCGACTGCAGCCACTACCCCCCTGATATACGGTAGCATACAGTCTGTGTATACATGTACTACAAGGCCTACGTATATATGATGTTATTGTCTGCTGTATTGAATTACATGCTTACATTGATTGGACAATACAGTAGCTGCTGCAGCGCCGGAGGTCATGCTGTATAGCTATATAGCGTCCGTCCGGGCTGCAGGCAGGCAGCATTCATTTCCTTTCACTTCAACAAGTGCTTCTAGTATACTGTATGAAAAGTGGCAGTGTCCTTGCTGCTACAGCACACTATACTCCACTGGGGACGGCATGAATAGACTAGAGCGCTGCCATCAGGGCTTTGCTTTTGCTTTACTAACAGATGAATGTGTGTGTGTGTGTGTGCTTCTGTCAGCTACTTGTGGCGCATTGAGTATACACGTGTGTGTGTGTGTGTGTGTGTGTGTGTGTGTGTGTGTGTGTGTGTGTGTGTGTGTGTGTGTGTGTGTGTGTGTGTGTGTGTGTGTGTGTGTGTGTGTGTGTGTTTCTGTCAGCTACGTGTGGCGCATTGAGAATACACATGTGTGTGTGTGTGTGTGTGTGTGTGTGTGTGTGTGTGTGTGTGTGTGTGTGTGTGTGTGTGTGTGTGTGTGTGTTTCTGTCAGCTACGTGTGGCGCATTGAGTATACACATGTGTGTGTGTGTGTGTGTGTGTGTGTGTGTGTGTGTGCGCTTCTGTCTGCTACTTGTGGCGCATTGTGTATACAAGTTTGTGTGTGTGTGTGTGTGTGTGGGTGGGCGTGCGTGCCTGCGTACGTGTGCATTTGCACAAGGCTTGAATACCAAGCTGCAGACTTGGCTTGGGTGTATTATGTTCTAAGCGCTATGTGAGAGCGTTTTTTTTTTTTACCAGAATGTTCTCTGACACATCTCCAAGAGTGACTGGCCAGGTGGCAGTGACAAAGGTGGTTACGTGATAAAAAAAAACCTTTTTGTTATTGTTTGCAAGTTGCCGGAGAGAGAGGAAGGAAGAGAGGGGCGGTACAGCCCCCCAGGCGGTGTTAGGGTGGCATTGAGGACGATACAGTTGAGAGGGGTCTGAGTTTAGTTATCATTGGTGGCATTAGTCCATTTACATGTTTTAATACTAATGGGGGCGTTGTCAGGCTTAAGATGAGGTCAAGGGGGCGTTGGGAGGCTTGTGATGAGGCCAAGGGGGCATTTTTCAATAAAGGTTGAGAACCACTGCTCTATCATGTACTCCGTATTTAAACGAATTACACCGCACTCACGATTAAAAGGTGCCAAACAAAAACAAAAACTATGAAATAAAAATGTCTGCACACTTCATAAATCCTTTCTTTTCTTTTTAATAGCGGTCTATGACCGTGGATGGTCATAGACCGAAAGCTTGGCAATTAAAAAAAGGAAAGAAAGATTTACGTGTGCAGACATTTTTCTATCATGTAGTCTACCAGGGCTTGCCTGGGCCAAAAAAAATTGCACCTGGCGTTTGAGCAGGGGTGTTTCTAGACTTAAAGGTGCACTGTGTAGGATGGTGACTAGGGTAGGTATTGCAACGATGCTGCTCATTGAAACTGTGCTGTGTACAGCAAAATTCAGTCTTTGCATTAATATTTACTAAATAATGAACTAATATTTACTAATATGACCAAAGTACAGTAAGTTTTGCTATTTCTGTAAACTCAAAATGGCGGACCATGGAGAAGATCACCCTTTTCATGTATGAAAAATGCCACAGTCCACAGTCATAATGAATACTAACAATTCATGGAAGTGTTCATGAAAAAGCTAACATTTGTGAATGTGCATGAATTCTGGAAATAAAATACTAAAAATATTACACAGTGCACCTTCAAGGGTCAACCTGGGCTTAGCATGGCTGGGTTCGATATACGCTTCAAGATGAACTGAGCACACTAAAATAAAAAAATAAGACTCCCAACTTGCGCTGACCCTGGGCTGAACTGAATCCACTGCATTTGCTGAACACTGCTAAAGCTGCTGTAAACAACAGTCTAGCGGCGCCCCTGGTGGCAAGCACAGGTACTGCGGAGAACACATTTATTTCACTGTAACCAGCTCTCTACACAGTATGCCCATGACAATAACATCCCACGCGACACAACACAACACGACACGACACACAAGACTGAGTGAGTGTAAAAAAAAATAGAGAGAAGTGGGAATTATGTATGAAGCTGGAGAGACTTGAACACAATAGAGGAGATATTGTGATGAAAAAAAAAACAGCCAATAGGGAGATGGCTAGGATATAGGGGGTAGGGGGTAGGAGAGAGGCAGACATGCAGGCTTGCTTCCACATCTTCAGAGGGTACACGCGGCTCCACTGGGGAAAACAATGTGGCTCCTTGTTACATCGTACGCCGGCGCTGTTCTTTAATCAGCGAATGTGCCGT
>NC_085858.1:48588303-48595803 GCF_034702125.1 Engraulis encrasicolus | reverse complement strand
CCTTTGTCTACTCTACATAGTAAAAGACAGTGTTCATTCAACACTGATTCCAGAGTACCCTTTAGGTGTTGCCTTAACACTGTGTTTTTACTGTGTGTGTACTGGACCTCATTGGCTCACACTTACGTATAGGTTGATATAAAGCAGGTGTCACCAACGTGGTGCCCGCGGGCACCAGGTAGCTCTCCAGGAGCTTCTGAGGTGCCCACCAAGGATGTTACTAAACAGACTACAGACTACGACTACTAGGTTTTAGTCACAGTTAATGCTTTTCTTAATTTAAATATGAGATTATTTATTCTTTAAAACTTTTATTTATTCTTTATAACCAAATTATCATTTAATATTAGTGTCATTTGAGAATGATGCCAAGACATCAGTAGAGGATTTTGAACAAAAGTAGCCCTCGGGTAACCCTCAGTAGCTCGCGGGTAGCCCTTGGTAGCCCTCAGACCCAAAAAGGTTGGGGACCCCTGATATAAAGTCCCCTAACACAAAATGGCTCCAATATGACGTCCAGTATGCAGACGTACTGTAGCCAGCCTCCACAACCTCATGTTTAGAGTCAATCTCACATACCGCACCCCACGCCTGCTTCACTTATACCGCTAAGTGGTGAAAATAAATGAGGCGCACACAATGGCTGCTGTAAAGAATATGCATATTAAGGCCAAAATAATTACAGCAAGACTGCCGAACTAAGCTGAAGTGACAAATGTTTCCGGCCAAGCTTCACTCAAGTTTAGTTCCGCAGACTTTCTGCAATTATTTCTGCCTTAATATACATGTTCTTTACATCAGCCACTGTGTGTGTGTGTGTGCACCTCATTTACTTTCACCGCTGATTAGCTCTGGACTTTTTGAGCTGTTGTACCGAGCAAAACACATTTGGGGGCGGAAGGCGCAGGCAGATGCCGACTTGTTTTCCAGCTTATACTGTACCACTAAAACCCGAGCCCCAGCGAACATGGCCCCTAAACACGTGAGCGGCGCGGCGAGTGCTGCTAATAATAATAATAATAATAATTGTATTTGTAGAGCAGTGTATCATACAAGGCATGCAACTCAAAGTGCTTAACAAATGGGGACAAAAAACATTAATGTTAAGAAGATGGATATAAAAGGAGACGTAGAGAGGAGAGACAGAAACAAGAGAGAATAGCAAGAAGACAAAAGAAGAAGACATAGATAGAGATTGTAGAGTCATAAGGTCCACATAGGTTGGGCCCAGGATTCTTAGAGGCATAAGGTCCACAGTGGTTGGGTCCAGCATAAGTGATAGTAACACAGAATTTTGGCGCTCAGATGTGGCCCCTGGTGGT
Organism: Engraulis encrasicolus; assembly: GCF_034702125.1. NCBI lineage: Eukaryota > Metazoa > Chordata > Actinopteri > Clupeiformes > Engraulidae > Engraulis > Engraulis encrasicolus. The sequence continues at coordinate 48,594,481 of NC_085858.1, read as the reverse complement.
TACAGGGGTGAGGAAAAACGCCCTTTTTGATTGATGGTTTATAGGGGGTAAAGCTCAGTGAGGTCTGAGAAAAAAAAAAAACTCTATAGTCAGGAAGAAAGATGTTAAGTAGGCCTATGCAGTAGTGTCCAGCCTCCATCTCCTTGTGTATGTGCGGGTAAATTTGCTATATTCTGCTGTTATATTACTAGACTGTGTGATGGAGTGACCGTCACTAGGGTTGTGGGTGCGTTCTGACTGTCATGTCAACGAGCCTGGCTCTTTGGTGTAGTGGTCAGAGCCCCAGTTCACCACCCCAGAAGGTCCGGGTTCGAGTCCCAGCTGGGCAACTCTACTCCCCTTCGCTACAAATACTGTCAGTAATGGAATGGCTTCCCTGAGGCCATCAGAAGCGTACCCATTGTGTGTGAGCCGTAATTCCATGTGAGGGACTCCCAGGATTGGTGACTCCGGTGTGAGGGACCCCAGTGATGGGTGAAGCATTGATAATGGGGCACACTGGATGGGAGAAGCATGATGGGCAGTTGAGTGAGGGACACCATGAGTGTGTAAAGCGCACGCATGCGCTTCCCGAAGGGGAAGGCAGTGTGATGGAGTGACCATCACTAGGGTTGTGGGTGTGTTCTGACTGTCACGCCAACGAGTGTGGCTCTTTGGAGTAGCGGTCAGAGCCCCCGTTTACTACCCTAGAAGGTCCGGGTTCGAGACCGGGCTGGGCAACTCTACTCCCCTTCGCTACAGACTGTAATATTAGTTTAATGGATCCCCACATATAATGTTGTGTATGGAGTCAATCTCATACACCCAAACCTGGTTCACTTATACCCCCCAGACCCCCAGCCCACAGCCCCCTGTCTCCAGCTCACCTGGTAGGGGGATGGGGCTCCTCCCAGCTCACCTGTGGGTTTACGTCTAGTATGCAGATGCGTCCGGCCTACACCAACTCGCGTATGATCTCACACACCCACACCTGGCTCATTTATACCTACCCCATCTCACAGCCCCCTGTCTCCAGCACACCTGGTAGGGGGGTGAGATCTCATCTGTGGGTTGACGTCCAATATGCAGATGCGTCCGGCCTACACCAATTCGCGTATGATCTCACACACCCACACCTGGCTCATTTATACCCGCCAACCCCAGCCCCCTGTCTCCAGCACACCTGCTAGTGGGTGGCCTGTCCCCAGCTCACCTGGTTGCGGGTGGGGGGTGGGGTGTCTCACCTGTGGGTTGACGTCCAGTATGCAGATGCGTCCGGCCTCCACCACCTCGTGTATGGAGTCGATCTTGGTGCCGTAGAGGTTCCCGTCGTACTCGCCGTGCTCCAGGTAGCGTCCGTTCTTGATGTCGGCATCCATCTTGCTGCGCGTGGTGAAGGCGTACATCATGCTCTCCTTCTCCCCCGCCTTGGGCTTACGCGACGTGTCTGCAGACCAGAACCAGACCAGGGACACAGACTTTCTGTAATTATCTTGTCAAAAAAGGAGTCCAAGGCACTCTTCTTGTGGAAAAATATTAAAAAGCCTTTATTGAGACATGGCTATTAAGTTTAAAAACATGGGAGCAGAGACCCACGCGTTTCGGCGCAAGCCTTCTTCAGGGTGCTCAGGGTTTCTCTTCACTTGATGTCTTTCTGTAATTATTTCTGCCTTAACCCCTTAAGACACACCATTATAAATGAGCTGTTACCAGAATGGCAATGACTAAGCCGTAATGTAACACTTAAGACCCCATGCACTGTCATAGTAGTAGTTAACTTTCAATGTCTATTACAGTGTGTGCCATAGGAGGTACGGTGTGCATTAAGGGGTTTTAATATACATGTTCTTTACATCAGGCACTGTGTGTGTGTGTGTGTGCCTCAATCACTTTCACCGCTGATTAGCTCTGGACTTTTTGAGCTGTTGCACCGAGCAAAACACATTTGTGGATGCAGGAAGGCGCAGGCGCAGGCAGATGCCGACTTGTTTTCCAGCTTATAGCACTACAACCCAAGCCCCAGCGAACACGGCCCCTTCTAAACTGAGGGTTGACATTCAGAATGCAAATGTGCAGTCCGCCATCCTGTGTATTTATTCAGTAGGCAGATGCGTCCAGCCTCCATATCCCTGTGCATGTATGGATAATTCATAGTGGTGTCAACAATAATCGATTCGGCAATGCAATGCAATGCGGGGCATGGACAATTCAATTCAATGCGGCAAGTTCCATAATCGATGCAGAATTTTTTTTATGTTTCAATTATTTCCTTGGATATTTCAGGAGCAAATGAATGTTAAACTAAATAAAAGCACTTCAAAGCATTGAAAACTGCAAGACTGATACAGAAAACAACCAATAAAATGTTGCTCAGTATCTGACTACTACAGGGATTAAAGCAAAAAAAAGTCATCTGACTGAGCTTTTTTACCGGTTAGGTACCCGATCGAGTATCACTCCGTAACCCTACTAAAAACAATGTAGCCAGGCTCTGCCCTCGTAACGAAACATACACTGGTTTTACGCAAGGAATGGTGTCAGAGCCAGCGCTAGACATAGGCAGACAGGGCAGTCGCCTAGAGCAGAATAGGCCTATGTCTTGAGGGTGCCAGTAATACCAAAAACTGCCACAAAATCAGAACCAACATAAAACTTTACACTTCACATTAACAATGAATATTCATTATACACTAAGTAGGTCTGTATACACTCAATATGAATGTACCTGTAGGTACTAGATCAGATGTGCTCAATCAGATGTAGGCCTACAATGCTATGTTTACAGATGCCAATTTCTAAACACAAAAAAGGGAAAGAGGGAAAGGGGGCAGGCCTAGGCCACCAGATTGACTAGAACTGGTCGAGAATGGAGGAATGATGGATACTATATCAGACTGCAAACACTGAACTGCAATTTGGGGCATGTTTTGGTTATTTCCTCTTATTTCTACCCATTATTTATGAATTGTTCACAACATTATGCAGAATGTATTCACAATGAGTGTTGCTTCAAAATGGTAGCTGATCTCACAGAATTATTGACTTGGAATTGCAATGCGTTGATACAGTGATCTCATTATGGTTTTTGTTGTTGTTGTAGTAGTAGCAGGCTACCAGTATATTTTGTCTTTCACATCAGAATGGGCAAACACTGTTCTGGTGAAAGCACTGGTGCGCATTGCTTGCAGTTGTATTTCTGATATTTAAAAAACAATGCACTGTGGTCATAGCAATCAGAGGGAGAAAACTAGTTGTTGGTTATTTGTATGTTTTTCACAAATTCACTATTCATCCTGTTACAAACAACTTGTTGACGTTTACAAACAGGGTGCGGTAGTCTGCCTCTGTGTTCTACCGTTTTGAAAACCTATGGCTACTTTTTTGCCTCTCGATGTGCGGTGCCAGGCACACGCTTACCATTGATATAAAAAACGTCCCCGATTCCTGCACGCACTAGTGTTCTCTCATTCAAGCTGACACGACGCACGCAGACACAACACAGTCACAGTCAGACGTCTATCGTTTAACAAAAGTAACACACTTTCCCAAGCTTGTCGCGCAACTTTCCACTCGAATCAAGGCAAATCGCCCACGCATCAGCCCTGAGTGCGCAGTGCGCAAATAACTGAACTCAAACGAAACGCATAGTCCGAGAAGATGGACACAGACGTTGAGCCACTCAAAAACAAGCACACACACAACTGTTGCGGCACACTATTCCAGTTAGCAAAAATAGCATCACACAATAGCCTACAACAAGCCTTGAAAGTGAAACAAACATCGAAACGGCATTTATCGACCATATGAGTTCACCCATCAGAACACTGCTTCCCAGAACAAGACGTGGCATAAAATATTGGCTCTGCCTGGGATAGCAACAGTGACTCCTGTAAAATGCAACCCATTTTTAACTTATTTCTTGAATATATATCGGCAACAACAAAGTTAATCTGCTATGATTACAGATGAGACAGTAAAGTATCCGTTGTCAGAAAGACAACTAGAGCTAGTTCTATCATAGCCCCCCCTTTTACGCAGCCAGTCAAACGCGCTAAACTTTGAGGATGAAACGCGTGGTATCCTAGCTAGCTGCCAATGATATCCGTCCCATTGGGGCTATGAATAATGTTAGTAAAAGCCACAATGATTAAAAGGCAAACCCTTCATGAAAAAGACATCATGCGCAGTCGAAGTAAACTATTCTTTTTTTTCTAACAATCTGCCCCGGCAGGTGCAACGACGTGTCCTACCTTCTTCCAGCTATGCATTCCATGCATTATTAGCCCATATTGGAATCTCAGTCCAACTCGTTTAACGATTGTCATTGCACTTTAAAGACATAGTATTACACGTATTTTCTTTTCTGCCATCAGCAACAATGTTGGCTTTTTTTTTTTGTCTCTCGAGCTGCACCGCCACCGAATTGTTGACCGCTTGTGCTGTACTTCTTTTTTTTTTTTGAAGAAGAAGAAGAACGGGGATGGCTCAAAACTATTGATGAGTGAATCTGTTGTAGGCCTATCACACCAGTGGTGGAGTGTATAACCAGGGGCTGTTCACTCACGGAACTTCCTGTTAGCCACAATTGGCTAACCCTACCCACGGGACAGTGCAAAATGAATGGGTGTCAATGGAGTTTTTTACCATTATCATTTTTGTGATTTTTTATAATTTTTTGTCCTGAAATATTAATATTAAGTTCGAAGCTAGAAATAATAAGACCCCATTTGAGTAGCGTTTCGATTATTTTGCGCCACTAGATTTTTATATACTGGGTCACAAAGCTCAATTTTTATGGGGCCAAACCCATAAACATTAGCGCGATGCTAGCGAGTACAGGTTGAAATCTTCTAACCTGCTGTAAAACTACACACCTGTGCGATTTGTCAATACAGCCTATTGTTAAACAACAGTCATAGTGCTTACCAGGAATGTTTTGTTGATGATATTTGTGACTGGAAATCGCAGTAGCAATGTATTTAGCATGGGTTCCCCTTTCCATTCCATACATTTTCCCACATGAAGGACTGGCCCACGCTCGTTATTGCAGTATGCATGCAAAGCTAACTGGCTACAATTAAATGGGAACCAATAGCCTTGGTCTCATTAGCCGCGCTTCAGCGGCCCGGGGCCGCCCGGGGCTCAGGAGAGTGGCCGGCTCGGAGCTGCCGGCCCCGGGCTATTTTTTGCCTGATCGGACTCATAGCCGACCCCAGGCACATTCAGGTACACGCCTTGTTTGTGAAACGTCAGTCGGGCACAGCCCACTTTCGCCCCAAATCACAGAAGGACAACAACAGAACAACGATAAAGAAGGAGAAGAAAATTGAGCAAACTCTGCTGGAGCAGGTCGCCGTTTGGCTCGTAGCCTACGGACAAAGACGACAAGAACTGCAAAGAAAATGGCTTGCCTTTCAAGAACAGTTTTATTACATGGCAAAGTTGTCGATTCAGAAGCTGTATGGGACGCAGCGCATGTTAAGAAGACAAAGACGCATGAAAATACGAGCAGCTCGACAACTGAGAGTGAACAGAAGGAGACGTGCGAACATGCCCATTTAATCCCCCCAATCGCGCACAGAAGCATGAGCCCCGGACATAGCGAGACATGGATGTGCAGGTAATTGAATAAGTTACCATGTGAAAGGAGACCAAATCCCGGAGACAAAGCACCTTCATCAGTTGCTATAGAAAATTATGAGCCCCGGACATAGCGACACACCCCCTCGTTGCGGCGTGCCACCTATCTATTCATTCATGTTATTTCCATCCATTTGACATTAAAGCCCTTGTGTAAATTTCAAACTGTGTTTGGCGATCTGTCTGAAACGTGCGATATAGCCTACCAGACCTTCGGCGATAATAGCGCAAAAGCTAAATAAGCCGACATAAATGTCATGTGTGAGTATTTGTGAGACACTTTTTATTGGTGTCCAGTGGAAAGCATGCCAAATCACGATAATGGCACAAGAGTTGGCGGCTAAAAGCAGAAAAAAGCCGACATGACTTAGCTATGACATCCCAAGTTTAAGTGTAGTGGTGCCCATGATGCCCTGATAACAACAAAAAAGTTATGTTGGCTAAATAACTTTAAAAACACAAACAGAAGTGCCAAGGTTGCATCTTATGAAATTATGCCATAAGAAAGCCAAACACCCCAAACTAATGCTTAACCATAATTTGCCCAGAATTTAGCGAT
>NC_085858.1:48575803-48583303 GCF_034702125.1 Engraulis encrasicolus | reverse complement strand
GCCAGAACACCCCCCACCAACCTGTCGGGTCGGGAGTCGAATCGGCAACCTTTGGGCTACAAGTCTGACGCCCTAACTGCTTACCCATGACTGCCCTATAGATAGAGATGAGGTTGGAAAATAAACATAGGGGTTCCTCAGAAGAGTAAAAGTATGCACATCCCAACCTGGCCAAGGCCAGGTGCAGGACAGAGGCGTACCTGACAATAGAAAGAGTGGAAGTCCACACACTGTAGCTCCGCTTTGAAGGTTTATTACAGACATACAACGTTTCGACCCAGCAGGTACTTTACCAAGACACTGTCGGGTCGAAACGTTGTATGACTTCAATTAACCTTCGAAGCGAAGCTACAGTGTGCAGACGTCTACTCTTTCTATCCTAAAATATCCACAGGTACCGCATACACAGTAGAAAAATGTGAGTCTGAAAGTTGAAATTGACTCTGTTTCAGTTAACATTTGGTCCCACTCAGAAGTGCTGCTAATTTACGCTTTGGTCAATGGGTCAATTGGAAAGAGTTGAAATTACACAGGCCTAGAGTTTTACAATGAATTTTGCCTCCGCTGTTAGAGTGCTTTGGCTCTCCACAGTGTTGTATCTAGATTTAAAGGAGCACTTGTGCCAATTTCAATATGCTTTTGTATTGCTCACGCTACCCTTGACTTGTCAGTACCCGGTGAAGCGGCATTTTTCGGCTCAGCCCTTTCAAAGATCTGAGCTATTCTAATGGGGCAGATTTTGTTTGTAAAAAACCTTCTTAACATAGGCCTACTCTTAATATTTTCCCAAAAGGTATCACTGTTTGCTAGTTGTCTGCTGATGTTGCATAACCTTTTGGGTGTTTTTGGGAATAAATCAAGATGTTTTTTTGAAATGTAAACAAACTCTCCCCCCATTACAATGACCAGGATCTCGGAAAAGACTGAAGAAGAAAATAAATTATCAGGTACTGTCAAGTCCAGGCTAGTGTGAGCATTACAACTGCATGTTGAAATTGGCTGAAGTTACAGTATATCACGAAAGTGAATACACCCCTCACAGTTTTGCAGATTTTTGAGTATATCTTTTCATAGGAAAGCATTACAGAAATGTAACTTTGACACAATGAGTGACCTTTTAACAACTTATTTAACCGCTTAAATTCTTTTTCACTCAGAAAAAAACAAAATACAGCCATTAATGTTTGGACATGTACTCACAAAAGTGAGTACACCCCAGATTAAAATCCGGTAGAGAAGGGGCTGTGTTGGCTCGAATCGTCTCGAAATGAAACGAAATGAAAAGGGATGACAAGGGAGGTCATCAGTGTGCGTTTCAACCTTTCTTTGCATTGAACTTTTACATTTTGAGTCTGCATCGGGCTTAAATAGATTGGTGTGAGATTTGAATGCATGATCTGCTTCAGTAGTCACAGTGCATGTTGACATGCATGTTTCTTTTAGGTGTATTTCAGATTACCAATGTTGACAGCATTCATGCATCCCCAAACCATGTCAGTCCCACTACCATGCTTGGCTTTTGATAGGATACACTTTTTTTAAAAACTCACTTGTTTACCACCACACATGCTTGACACCATCTAAAGTATATTTGTTTATCTTGGTCTCTTCAGATCACACGACATGGTTCCAGTGATCCATATCCTTGGTCTGTTCATCTCTCTTGAGACCAAGATAAACACATTTGCTTTAGATGGTGTCAAGCATGTGTGGTGGTAAACAAGTGAGTTTTACAAAAAAGGTGTATCCTCTCAATAGCCAAGCATGGTAGTGGGACTGACATGGTTTGGGGATGCATGAATGCTGTCAACATTGGCAATCTGAAATACACCTAAAAGAAACATGCATGTCAACATGCACTGTGACTACTGAAGCAGATCCTGATATTCTCCATAGGATTGCATTCAAATCTCACACCAATCTATTTAAGCCCGATGCAGACTCAAAATGTAAAAGTTCAATGCAAAGAAAGGTTGAAACGCACACTGATGACCTCTGTTAGATATTGTACAGTAGTAGAAACTAGCTTTTAGATAACTAGAGATACTCTAGGTTTGTTAGTTGATTTAATTAGAATGTTTGATAATAAAGATTGAATGTTTACTAATATGTGTTGTGATGATGAAAAATTGCAAGGATGACTGAACATGATTTGATTAACAGGATATGGCGAACAAATAGGCCCAGAACATTTTGCAGCTAAATAACTGAATAAAGGTAGTCTACAGATGGTTACGCAGGAGCCAACGCCTCAAGAACCATTACGTTCTCGTTCAAAGGCAATCATGTTAATGTTCTCCAAGACGGGCCTGGGCAAGATGGCACCACAGGTAATCCTGATGTTTCCAGGATGGCCCAGCCCCACCCGGGGTCCTAATCCCTATAGAAATGGTTGATGTTTGGGGATGGGGGATTATGCCCAGTCGTTCACAGGTTAAAGGGGGACATAGAGGAAGACCACAGGATGAAGATGGCACAGAGGAAGACCACAGGATGAAGATGGCCAATCAAGAGCAACGAGTCAAAATGGCCACCCCGGAACCACACAACATCCCAGAATAGGCTCATCTGCACATAGACACACGCCCACGAACACACCCATCTACTGACAAAACACACCCTCATAGCATCCTATTGGCACATAGGCACACACCCACGACCGCACCCATCCACTGACAAAACACCCACATATCCAAAGTATAAATACACAAACAGGGAAATGAAGGGCAGTTTTCTTTTTACCTAACTTCTCCTAAACTGCATTAACGTTTGTTATCGGTCAGGGGTATTTAGGTCAGGAAATCTCCAGAGCTCTGAATGCTTGTGTATCTTATGCTTTTTGTGTAGTATCCAGTGTTCTAGATAGCATCGGTTACTACTGCTGTAAATATACTTTTTGTAGACAATAAATCCTTGGATTTTGTTGGGGACATATTCGGACTGTTTTGCCTTTTTCCTTTTTGAATTCAACGAACATGTAATATGGCGGAGTCCATATATTTAATAATTGGTGACCGGCGACTGTGATTCAAAAGGAAAAACGGATTAAATTTTATTTTTTGGTATCCTGGAGGACTGCATGACCGAATAACACCAACAGTGGCCACACAAAGAGAGGTAAGCAGACACCTTTACTCTAAGATCTGCATTTGGAGAAGAGTACTAAATTGTGTTTGGTGTTATTCTGTAGCGCATGTCCCTGTACAGCTTGCATAAGAGACACAAGCATTGGTAGGCCTATGTTTTGTTTGTTTTGGTTTATTTTAAGGAGTCCAAGCGATAAGAATATAACATCTGCCAGAGACCTAGTAAGCTATATTGTGCATTGGTTTGTTTTTATAGACCGAGATGAGTTGATGTCTCTCATGAAAAGAAAAAGACACGTTTAAGTAAGCCTGGGGCTTAACTACAGTTTAATTGATCATATGTAAAAGGTTTGAAGTATTGAGTATAAAGAGTTGGATGCAGGCCTTGATGAGTTGAATCTCGTCTCACGCTAAACAAAAGAGAAATCTAAGCCAGTGTCGGGCTTAGTAGGGCCAAGAATCTAAGTCTGGGACTTAGTAGGCCGTATCTATAGAGATATAGATTGGTGTTGGGTTGTATGTCTCCCACATTAAAAAAAAGGACAAATCTAAACCGGCGGTTTAGTGTAGTCTGGTGATCGCAGGCTATAGAAATTGTATTGGAATTGTATTGGGAATTGTTTTGGGAACTATAGGAATTGCATTGGGAATTTGGTTACAGGCCTGGATGAGTTGAACGTCGTCTCACGCTAATAAAAAGACAAATCTAAGCCGGTGGTGTGCTTAGTGAGTAGAACCTAGTAATCTCTGAGCTTCTTGCATGCATTTAAAGGGTAAAAGGTAACGCTGGACTGGTTTTAAGTTGCATTTTGGTTTTGGTTTTGGTTTTATTTGGGTTGTAGAACTACAGGGGGTTTGAACAGTGAGTGTATGTGAAGTGAGAATGAGCGTGTACGTGTGACTGTTGGCCAATGGTGTGAATGTGTGAGCGTGATTGATTGCATTATACAGGAACTAAAAAAAGAAGAAGAAAAAAGAATGAATGAAAGAAATGGATGGTAGCTTTGATAAGGAGTTTGAAGAAGTTGGAAATTGTTTGTCAATAATGGAGTCAGATGGTCAAACTAAGAATAAAATGAATTGGAATACTGTCTTAGAACAATGGGAAGATGTGCTCAATGACTTAGTTGGAAATGAACGGCTGGTAAAGAGAGAGGAAATGAAGAAAGCATATGTGCGATTGTGGCGTGAGTTGAAATCACAAGAACTGGTACCATGTAATAATGAAAGACGCCCACTACTGCCCTATTTGAACAAGGCCGCAGAGAATGCAAAAGTTGATTTAGAACAGCACGAGCAAGTGAAACCGTCATTGTTGTTTAGAGGAAACTGGAAGAAAAAGAGAGAAGTGTTGGAATTGCGCCGGAAATATTTATACAATATGTCTGTTACATGTGCAGCACTGGAACTTTCACAGAGAAAGGTTGAGAGTAGAAAACTACGAACAGCTATGTTGCATGCCGCACCATTAAACTCAACACCACCACCCCCATACAATACTCAAATGCCACAGTTCAAAATTACCAGTGGTACAGTTACAGCAGAAGAAGTACATTCAGGACAGGAGGATAGGAGAGCAGATAGAGACAGGAGGTTGAGAAGTTTGGTTAATGAAAGTGAGGATTTGGTTGATGGAAGTTTCCAAGAGCTAAGACGAGTAAAGGTGTCGAGCATGTCTGGCTTTGAGACAGTAGATGAAATAGAAGGGAGCGAGATGGAAGCAGAAGATTCATTCGCGTCTGAGACAACATTGGGAAGAGAAATGGAACATAGGGAGCAAAATCGAACAACACAATTTAATAGGAAAGATGGGGTAGCACCCAGCCAAGACTGGGTAGCACAGAGACAACCAATGCAGGCAACATTGTCAGGCACATTAACACTTAATTCCACACCTACACATGGTCTTGAAACCGCGACACGAGGGCCAAGCAAGACTGTAGGTCACCAGTATCCACTATTGAGAAAAGCAGGACAGATGGGTGGGGAAGAATACAAGCCTTTTAGCTTTGCGGACATGAACACAATTTTGGACCAAATGCCGAGGCCGGCAGAGGTAGGTGGGGGTCCATGGATGTCTAAACTGACGAAAGTGACTATGGGACACAAATTAGCTGTGGGTGATTGGCGTGCGATGCTTTGTAATCAAACCAGTACATGGGAGATGGACGAGGTAGAATCAGGTGCAAGAATGAAGCATTTACCTGATTCAACGTCATTGGCACTATATGCTACTGAAATAGGCTCTGCAATGCGTAAGCGATATCCGGTTCCTCCAGGGGCAATGCATACTCTGGTGTTTAGTTTTAAGGAAGGGCAAGACATTCACGAGTTTTTGACAAAGAGTAAAGAAACTTGGACGGACATCGCAGGGAGCCATCCTGGCTCGGGGCAATTACACACCACTCTGTTTAGACAGGCAGTCTTAGCAGCGGTCCCGAGAACAGTGAAGGAGGCAATAGAAAGTAATCCAGACCTCCCTGGCTGCACCACAGAACAATGGGAAAGACACTTGAAACACCACATAAAACGATACACAGATAAACGCAGGGAAGAGCAACAAGGTACTGAGACAGCACAAACACAACTCTTGAAATTACAGTTAGCAGAAGCAAAGAAGAGGTTGAAAGAAGAAATGAAGGATATGGTCTGATAATGACAGTAAAATTAAGAACAAAGACTAAAACATGGTTGAGAACATTTTTCTCTAGTAGTCATACCAAGTATGATATGTCGAGTCTGGTAAACCATGTTGCAATGAACTAACTGTTCTGCTCTGAGATGTCTCATCACAGGGTGCAGGAGGACCTCATCGGAAGCCATCAAAATGGCCATGGGAACAGGAGAAGGTTATTGGACTCAAGGAAGTCTGTATGCATGTGGAATGGTCCTAACACATAACAAAAACTAACTCTTTCAACTAACTCAAACCTAACTTTGTTTCTACACTAATCAAATGTATTGATATTTTTGGTATCCCTTATCACAATGCCCGGTGCAATAGGGAACTGGAAATGTGTGTATCTTATTGTCTTGGGTAAATATTTGAATTACTTAATATTTTAGTTCCATTAGGACACAGGAGAGGACATGGAGACAAGGTCTTCCAGCAGTAGGCTGCACTCTCACAGCCATTGTCCCAAAAAGCGTTCAGTGGAACAGGGGGATGCTTCAACTTTTGCATTTTATGACAACGAATATTTACATTGGTCAATAATAACACAATTCCTCCAATAATCCCTCCAAGAAAACAGGTGTTTGAAAGCAATTTTACAGGTGACGCGAACTAAGGACACAGCCCCATGGACGGGGATAAACTTACAGGTTGGAATTGTCAGTCACATGGTCAGGTTGGAAATCCCATTTCTATCCCAGTGGTATTTTTGATGAAAAGCAGTTGTGGTGTATGTGTATATTTTTACTCTGTGTTATGACAACTTTAATTTTTGTATTTTGACGTGTTCCATGTATCAGGTGAAAAGCTTGGTGTTACAGCGATTGAAAAGCGAGGCCCACCACTAGATCATAAGAGAAACATACAAAGGGAATGGACAGTAGCACGACGGGTGCAAGAAGAAGATATCGCCGCTCATAGCATAAATTTAGAGTCTGTACAATATTTAAATTAGTGGTGTCATGAATGACACCAACAGGGGGAGTTGTTAGATATTGTACAGTAGTAGAAACTAGCTTTTAGATAACTAGAGATACTCTAGGTTTGTTAGTTGATTTAATTAGAATGTTTGATAATAAAGATTGAATGTTTACTAATATGTGTTGTGATGATGAAAAATTGCAAGGATGACTGAACATGATTTGATTAACAGGATATGGCGAACAAATAGGCCCAGAACATTTTGCAGCTAAATAACTGAATAAAGGTAGTCTACAGATGGTTACGCAGGAGCCAACGCCTCAAGAACCATTACGTTCTCGTTCAAAGGCAATCATGTTAATGTTCTCCAAGACGGGCCTGGGCAAGATGGCACCACAGGTAATCCTGATGTTTCCAGGATGGCCCAGCCCCACCCGGGGTCCTAATCCCTATAGAAATGGTTGATGTTTGGGGATGGGGGATTATGCCCAGTCGTTCACAGGTTAAAGGGGGACATAGAAGAAGACCACAGGATGAAGAGGGCACAGAGGAAGACCACAGGATGAAGATGGCCAATCAAGAGCAACGAGTCAAAATGGCCACCCCGGAACCACACAACATCCCAGAATAGGCTCATCTGCACATAGACACACGCCCACGAACACACCCATCTACTGACAAAACACACCCTCATAGCATCCTATTGGCACATAGGCACACACCCACGACCGCACCCATCCACTGACAAAACACCCACATATCCAAAGTATAAATACACAAACAGGGAAATGAAGGGCAGTTTTCTTTTTACCTAACTTC
>NC_085858.1:48553303-48560803 GCF_034702125.1 Engraulis encrasicolus | reverse complement strand
AATAGCCACTACTAATTAGCAATATAATTTATTGATCAATAAGTTGGGGGCAGTTCTTGTATGCAGGGCCGGCCCGAGGCATAAGCAAACTATGCGATGGCTTAGGGCCCCCAAGCCACCAGGGAACCCCATGAGCAGCAAAATTCCAGGAAGGAATGAACCCTCCACCATTTTCCCAAGTCATATACTTCTTTCTCATATACCACTTACTGCCACAATGGAAACAGGAGCCATTATATATCGGGAAACACCTAAATGACTGTTGGTACAACATATTTTTTCATGTAGCATTTAATTGTAAAAACCCTACAATAAGCGCAAAGCTAAGTTTGTGATCTTTTGAGTTTTTGCACCAAGAAGTGCAGTGCATGATTGCTGCATGATCTACAGACAGCCTACCCATGTCCTTACCTCCTACCCCTCACTCATGCAAGTAAATGAAGGTGGTATGGGGGGGCACAGATGAAATTTTGCTTAGGGCCCCATAAAGGCTTGGGCCGGCCCTGCTTCTATGCTTATATTACTGTATTCGACGGTCCGGGAAAAATCACCACATCATTTTTTTTAACTTTTTACAAATGCAACATGTTTATAAAAAATCCAGCCAGGCACAGTCACAGCACATTTACTACTTTGCATGAATGAGCTCTAATTAGCAATGTATTTTATTACCTCTACCAAGGAGGTAATGTTTTCGGTCATGTTGGTTTGTCCGTCTGTCTGTTTGTTTGTTTGTTTGTTTGTCTGTCTGTCAGCAGCATAACTCAAGAACCAGAGGCCTCATTTATAACGGGTGCGTACGCACAAAAGACTGCGCACGCCAAGTTCACCGCAAGGTTTGGTATTTATAGAAAAAGAACTTGGCGGTAAACATGCGCAGCTCCACGCAAAGTTTGACCCATGCGTAGGCACTAAACAAAAGGCCAAACGCGGAAAGCGCGACCTCGGGAGGTAGCTGGAAGAACGACCCGAAATTGGTTGAAGAAAAAAATCAAAGGTCACGTGTCACGATAGCCACTTTAACATTAGTTAATCCAGTTCGCAACGAAAACGCGGTTGTTTGTTGTTTGGTAATGGTGGAAAATAATAAGTAGGCCTACCTGGCCTATCCATAGCCACATGCATGTAATATACGCTTGAAATTGTAGCCTACGTTTAGGATAGGCCTACGTTACATTTGGAAATATCCTACATTTTATTAACAATAAACACGGACCTTTCCAGTATCGGGCTATAATCGTATCGGTAGGCTATAATTGTGTTCCGAGTCTGCAAGGAATTACGTCAACATTTAAGCCAGTTGCAGACTCATCTGCTCGAGTCCCAAGTGCATCTGTAATGGTTGATTTTCTCAGCCATACTGTACTGGCAAGCGCAAGTGCCATACTAATGGATGCTACTAATGGACAGCTTCGTTTCTCTTGTCATTTCTTTTCCATGCGGTTATTCGTCATCAAAGCAGAGGTGTGCATTTGACAGCTGGCCTTCTACACTGATAATGTACGTTTATAATACACACATTTAATAAATACAGACTAGAAAATGCCCATAGGCTATGTCATGCTGTCTGTGGATATGTCGACCGAGGCGTCGCTTTGAACTGAAAGCAGACAGCTGCAAGCAGTGACCAACGGCAATTGTTGAAAAAAGTTTAAACCCGGTGCATATGTGGTGCGATGAGACCGCGAATAGATTTTCTACCGGTGAATTTCACATGGGGACATGTCATGTGAGATGTTTCCTTGACGCAGATATTTTTCCCTTCGTTCACAACTCAATTAATACTAGCCTACATGTCCATGACTTGGCGGGTTCATGTCCATGCCATCCTTCTTTTATTTATTTTTTTACTTCTGGTATAGCGTGATTTTTGTCAACATAACCATCCACATGCTGCAATTCAAGGTTTTATTTTTGTAGCCTACGACTTCCCAAACTTAACCGCTCCACTTTGCCCAACGTTCTCTAGGCCTATCTAATAAAACTGTTTGCTCCACATGTGGTAAATAGGCTATCTCGTCTGCTTTCCGCACGCCGTCCACAGATATAAATATTCATTTTGGGCGTTTCACTGAATATTCATAGATAATTATGGGTGTGTCCACAGGTGCGCACATTTGCCGCAACTTCAGAGTCAGTTGGGATTTATAAAGGGAAATCGACGTGGAACGTGCGTGCGCCATGCTTTATAAATCTGAATATTTTCTTGCGCACGCACATCCTGAGTTTCGTGCGTGCGCCATCTTTTGGCGCATTTCTTCCGCAAAGTTTTATAAATGAGGCCCCAGGACTTTTTAAAAGATTCTGTCTGCAGGATAACTCAAAAACGAATCAACTGATTGGGATTAAACTTTGTGGAGTTGTTAGTAATGACCCAAGGAACAAGTTATAAAATTCTGGTGGTGATTCGGATCACCAACCTGTACCAGAACTTTTCAAAAGATTCTTCACCATCTAGACGCCCCCTAGTGACCAGAAATTGAATTGCGGGGACTCCACAAAAACAAGGCAGAAAGACTTAGGGTGTAACATAGTCAAATGTATCAAGCAGTTTCCTTGGCGGAGGTCTGCGCTCTCTGAGTGCTTCCAGTTGATCAATAAGTTGGGGGCAGTTCTTGTATGCTGATTTTACTGTGTTCTATGGTCTGGGAAAAATCACCATGTCATTTTTTAAAACTTCAAAAGCAACATGTTTATAAAAAACATCCTTACACTTCCAATACTCCCACACCCATTAAGACGACCATGATACAACTCACTTGATATTTATAATTAATCATAGTCATAATACTATTGATATGCAGTGACAGTTCCACTGAGTCAGATTTTAATTTTAAATGTATAAAGTGTAATATGATATCTATATTAAAAAGTAAACGCATCATGTATTGTACCACGTACTGCATAATATAAAGAAATCCTTCCCATCTCCACATCCTTCCTTCTATCTAGCAAATCAATATTGCGACTTTACATGGATTTGTCAGGCTGCATTTAGCAAAACATGCAATAACTAGTCACACGATGTACTGATTCTTGTTTATCATTATTGTTATGCCATTTCCTGACTTTGTTATTCCATGTTTTCCAAATCCTGAGCCAGCCACTCAGCTTACCTTAACCTTACTATTTCCAAACATTGGTCTTCTTCTAAATCAACCTATTACATTTATTTTGTTGTAGCTGCTGTTAATCTAACTGTTAAGCATACTGAGCTGCCTTGTGTGAATTGTACTATACAAATATAATAATATAATATAATATAATATAATATAATATAATATAATATAATATAATATAATATAATATAATATAATATAATATAATATAATATAATATAATAATAAGGTAATTATATTAGTATTACTGTACTGTACTGTAGTATTACTTCACAGCAACATTACGTCTCAGGGCCCTGAGGGATGCTTCAGTGTAGTGTGGTGTGCAGGGGTCCAATTCAGTGTTGCCAGATCGGGTGGTTACCCGCCCAATTGGGCTACTTGGGATGGCCGTCTGTGGGTAAAAACTGGGGAAATTATCTATTTGGCGTTTTTTTCTGCCGTTTTGGGCCCAGAGAAGTCAATGCAATCTGTTGAAATTGGGCGGAATTTAATGCAATTTGGCGGTTTTTGAGAACCTTTTGGGAGGGATTTGATCAGACACATCTGGCAACACTGGTCTAAGTACCTGTTGCATGTGGAGGCGGATGGATGGGTGGATGCAGTGCTATAGTATATCAGTCTGAGGGTTGTGCATGTAAATGGATGGCCTGTTTCTCATTCAAAGGGGCTATATTTGGCTACCGCTGTCACGTCTTATCAGCCCACAGGGAAGCCGATCTGACACACAGACGCTAGCTCTCCTCACGCCTAGCACAAGAGTGTGCGCGCGCGTGTGTGTGTGTGTGTAAGCTCACTCGAATATGGAGGGCGTCCACCATGCCTGATTGCGCTTGTGTTGACGAGTGAGTAATTGGTAATTGGCTGAGTTGATGTGTCATTGAAAAGGGTGTGTGTGTGTGTGTGTGTGTGTGTGTGTGTGTGTGTGTGTGTGTGTGTGTGTGTGTGTGTGTGTGTGTGTGTGTGTGTGTGTGTGTGCGTGCGCGCGTCTGTGTGTGTCTGTCTGCCTGTCTGTCTGTCTGTCTGTCTGTCTGTCTGTCTGTCTGTGTCCAAAAGCTGGCTGCAAAATAACATTGATTATTTCTGCCAATTTGGTTTATCTTTGCTTCATTCCTAATCTCTCTGTAGTTTGAAGCAGTTGTTCAAATTTGTCCTTCATAAGCAAAGGCAGATAACACAGCAAACTTTGTAACTGAACCGATTGACCTTTAGATGAACTTTCTGTTGAATTTCCGTAAACAACAAAACATCAACCACTCCTTCAACTCAAGTTGGATTTCTAAACATTAGGCTGTCAATATGTGCATCCATAATTATTGAGACTAAACACGAACTTAATCATGCAAATAAATCATAAGGACGTATGAATCTTCCTTTATCTTAGTTTATTAGCAAATCTTTGGTGTTACCGTCTGAACTGCATACAGTATCTAAAAGTTCCGTCACACACAATAAAGACTACGGCAAACTATTACGGAGATAGAGAGCTAGGTCTACAGTTCACTATTCTCCGGTTATCGCACCCAGGTACGTATTACCCTCTTAACACATACCCACCCATCACAATGAATTATAGCCTATAATAGGATGTTGTGAACATGTTGCTGTGTTTTGGGACAGTCCTTTAGGGCAGTGGTTCTTAACCTTTTTTTCTTAGCGCACCCCCTTACCTATGCCGAAGATAAGCCGCGCACCCCCAACACAGATTTCTACATGTGTATGCACTAAAAAAATGATAAATGAGTGATTAATTACAATGATTCTCGCTTGAGACATGAATCAATGCCTCAATGATTTTAAATGGGGACCAAAACTTGGCAAGTATAATTTTGGTCACAACCTCTACACAAACAAGATTCCGTGCACCCCCTGGAATCTCTGGCGCACCCCCAGGGGGTGCCCGCACCCCAGGTTAAGAACCACTGCTATAGGGCACCGAGCCAATCAAATGTATAGCTGATAGTTTGGACCTTACGATATGGCCGACACTCCACTATAGATGTGGATTGTTTCAGACACTGCTTTATTTCCCCTGGGCAGAACCGTGGCGTGCGTGCGTTTGTGCGTGCGTGCGAGCGTGCGTGCGTTGTGTCTGACTCACCACAGGGCTCTCCATGATGCCCTTGAGGAAGATAAGGTCAAGGTCATTGGCAGTGGTGGAGCTGTTGCTGTCGCTCAGGGTATCAAGGACCTGAGGCACAGCTGGGGAGAGAGAGAGAGAGAGAGAGAGAGAGAGAGAGAGAGAGAGAGAGAGAGAGAGAGCAAGAGAGAGAGAGAGAGAGAGAGAGAGAGAGAGAGAGAGAGAGAGAGAGAGCAAGAGAGAGAGAGGGAGGGAGGGGGAGAGAGAGGGAGGGAGGGAGAGAGGGAGAGAGAGAGAGAGAGAGAGAGAGAGAGAGAGAGAGAGAGAGAGAGGGAGAGGGAGAGGGAGAGGGTAAGTGTACGTGAGACAGCAAGGAATAGGCAGACACAGACAAACAAAAAAGACAAACATATGCTGATAAACCAGCCTAAATGTGAGACTGGATGTGTAATTTAGTCTGGCCCCGATGAACGATACATCCGAAGATTGTTGATGAGAACATGTGAGGATGCGAGCAGTCACCCCCATGTGGGGGGTAAGGCAACCATGAAGATGGGAGGAAAAACAGAAACGAGGGTCAGAAATCCACAAAATAGTTGGTATTTTTATTTTAAACAGTGCAGTCCTAAATTATCAAGTGCAAAATTCCGCAGTCCAAAAAAATCCAACAAAAATGGCAAAAATAATCTTCTGTTCAAAATGTGCAAAATGTCCGTACAAACAAATAGTGCTAAGAAATGCTAACAAAAATGCTAGAGGCTTTTAGCTCCGGTACAGCAAACACAGCCCAGCAAAACATGTAGCATGGAAATCAGAGTAATACACTTACATCATCAGGCAGAGTCACAGAAAGTCTCCTTGCCCCTCTCTCACCAAAACAGAGAATGAGGGCATCTTAAATAGCAAAATCCCTTAGCCCTAAATTACACCAATCAGAGTTCCCTGAAACCCCATTGGTTCTCCCCCCTAAATCACCAATCACATTTCCCCACATAATATTTACAATATTAAAATTGGCCAAAACAATATCAAAATACATATACATTATCCCCCCACCAATGACATGTCATAATACCAAAACCAAAATTACAAATTAACAACTAAAGGGCGAAAATAACAAACAAAATAGATTGCGGACAAGCTGACAGTTTGATTGGCAGCTCACCTCAACAGAAAAGGTGCGCTCTCCCAGCGGAAGCGCTTTCGCTGTGGAAGGATGGAGGTGGAGCTGGTGTGTGCAGTGGACTGGTGAGTGGGGCCTGTGCCTAATAAGCCAGCGCTCTGACCAATCAGCAATCTTTCTCGTTAAATGTGCTTTCCTAACGTTGCGAGCTTCGTCGTCACTCCTTTAAAACCCTGCCCGCTTTGATTCAAAACAAATTCAAAACAAATCTCTGCGTTGTGATTGGTTCGCCAGATTCAGGGCACAGTGTTCAAAATGTTTGGCGTCCAGCGGGTGGCGCTGGTTTCCTAGGCTAAGACAAACAGGCAAGCAGGCCAATAGACACAAAGACAGACAGACAGACAGACAGACAGACAGACAGACAGAAGCCAGGAGCCAGACAAAGAGACAGAAATGTCCTCCATTTCCTTTAAGAGAAATAAAGTATGTCCATTTTCCTACTCTTGAGGAAAATACAGCAGTACGTATACCGACTCAAATACAGGCAGCCAGGCAGGCCCACGGACTGAAAAAGAAATTCAACGAAAGAGAGACCGAAAAAAAGTCAAAGAAAGTAAGACACAACTAGCGTGGCACCTGTATCTTTCAGACGAACCTTGGAGGTCTCTTGTGGAGACCTTTTGCAAAGCACTACGATGACAACCAGCCAAAGTTTCACAAAAGATTCTCAATCAATCGCAGGGAGTTTCTGTAGAACTTACCAAGAGACCTGCTTAGAGCCATATGGGCCTGTTGCCTAAATAAGAATGTTCTACAGGACATCCCAAGGTCTCCTTCGTATAATGGCAAGGGATTTTTATAATATTCAACAAGAGCACATTCTTTTATAGCACATAATGCTGTGCCTGAGGGCAGACCTTGCATTACAATGAAGCTGCAGTGCAGAAGCTTCAGGCAGCACTGGGAATGAAGGAGACCCAACCCAAACTGCTGAGACTGAGACACAAAGACACACTTGTACAAATTGTATGCTGAGCACATTCAAAAAAAGAGACTCATTAGGCAAAATGTGAAGGCCACACGCAGGCACGTCCGGACAAATCTGCAGAACAGAACAGATCCATTTTCACTCCTCTAAGCAAGTTAGTTAGGACCTTGCTTTTGAGCAAACGAGCGCA
>NC_085858.1:48535803-48545803 GCF_034702125.1 Engraulis encrasicolus | reverse complement strand
AGAGGAGGTGGAGGTGGAGAGAGAGGGGGGGGAGAGAGAGAGAGAGAGAGAGAGAGAGAGAGAGAGAGAGAGAGAGACAGGCAGAGAGACAGGTAGAAGAAGAAAGAGAGGAAAGGTGGAAAGTGAGAGAAAAAAAAACAGAAAGAGAAAGACAGGAAGGACTGGGAGTACAAAGAGAAAGAGAAAGAGAAAGAGAAGGGGAGAGAGATAGATGGCAGCAGACGTCACAGCTCACTTGGCAAACACAACAATCTCTCAAAAAGAACACAGAGAGCAGTAAAGAGAGATGTAGTGTGAATACCCATAGGCAGTCCGATATTCCCTCTTGTGATCTCATTGGTCCTGGTAAATATTAAAGAGAATATGCAAACACACAAAAAAAACCCACATCAAAGACTCCTGCTTAAACAGTTCTTTAACCGATTTGATAAGTCACTGTCAGTTCAATAACGACATAAAGGAAGATGGATTCTGATTTTCACAGTACATCAATGACTGCTATTATCCTGTAATACGGTACACGGCTACATTGACACAGTTATATACACACATCGTAGCATGACCAAGCCTGTTGCTATGGGGATATGAGGTACTCTGCCGTAATGTTATATGGAGGTATCAGCAGATTAGCCTGATTATTATCGACGTTCAAATCTCTTCGAGACTTGGTCTGACCAAGAGCACAACAATTAACGTTTCCCAAACAGCATGGTTAACCTGTCCTCCCTTGGTTTGCTTGTGGTTGTTTGCTTATCGACAAAGTGGGAGGAGTTCCTGTATTTGCGGGAACTCAGAAAGTACTTGCATTGCTCTTGGCCTGACTAGTTGGGTAGGAGACGTGACTCCTTGTTTTTTCGTAACATTGGTTAAAAACCTACAAAACTGTTATTTTCCTTTAAAAAAACAAATGTCAATGAAAGAAGATATGGTACATTATGTTTCATATTAGTCTTAGATAAGAAGAAACATTTTTGTTAAGATTTATGTAAAGGTTTATATGTCAAATATCCTGCGGTGTGACTGTAACATTAACGAAACCTGGAATATAATATATATATAAATTAACCAACAACATTTTGAATAATGTATGAAGCATTTGGCATGATTGCATAAATATTAACTTTATATTAAGATATGTGAATGTGGAAAAAACTCAAGACAGTAATATTAACTACAAGTTCAATTTCGTAACACAAATTGCGTCCTGTGGGGTGACATGTACAGTATGTCAATGGTTGTGAATGGGCAGCTGCAAGGCCAACTACAAGGGTCTTAAAGACTGGCTCCTAACCAGTCAGTACCTAGCTGTGTTCCATTATTCACCCTCTGTACTGTGTACCTTGTTTGAGTGCAGTGAAGTACCCTTTCCACCCTCCGCAATTCACGAGGCGAGTACATTCCGATTCCCGTTCTGTCTGATACACTTAACGGAAATGACGGTTGGTCGCGTGACATCCGAGTTTACCAACCGCCAATATGCAATTCAACACGGAAGGCACTGTTCCTTATGCTAACACTTTTTAAAGTTACCCCTGCCTCTAATACACATGGCGATTGTCTTTGGAATCAAAACTATGCTGTTATCACGGAGATTCAACCTTTTGACAGATCTGGCACTCAACTACGTCACAAACATGGCGGCCGTTGAGTGCGAAAAGTGTACAGTAACACCACACTTCGAAAAATTGCCGTTTTGGGGGCGTTATCCGGGTAATTTACAGTACACTTTACCGTCGCGATTAGAAATGGAACACCCTGCGTACCCAAACACAGTGCGGAAAGGGCGGTAAGTACGGGTAATGGAACACAGCACCTGAGTTATTGGAGAGTGCTGTGGAAGTTTAAGGTGACTCTTAACCTCTTAATATGTCTTCATATTGCAATCTTTCTGTCACGCAATGCTTAGGTTCATTTTATGGTGTCCTGTGGTGTGACTGCTCTTATAGGAGGACAAGTGTTGCGTCACTAGGAGGGCACAGCCTGGCTAGCAGCAGATAGCCTGTGTTTATTTGCAAAACGGTGTATCTCCATTTTGTAGAATGTTGGGAAATTTACATTTTTGTATTCAGCATTCCATTGAATGGCATTGCAAAATGCATTTTATATAGGTCAAAAAAGTATGTTTTCAACATATTTGAATGGTAAGAATTCACACATAGGTGATAGGACCTCTGGACAGTCATTTTCAATAACAAAATGCAAAAGTCAAAAAATGGAGATACACCGTTTTGCAAATAAACCCTTCAGTTATATATCAGGGTCTCCGGGCTACCATAGTGTTTACTGCACTACAAAATCAGTCTGGTGAAGCTTATACTTTTTTCAAGACTTACCGGTAGGACTAGGGCTGGATGATATGGTACAAAAATGATCACAATACAATTCTTGTACAGACTGATAGCTATTTCATCAATATTTCATTTGATTTTCCCATATTTTTATGATTAAATAGGGTCTATAGTGATCATTATAACTCACCTCAATGCTACAGTATCATGAGCCCAGCTCTTACTTCGAAGAATCTATCATATTACAAACTTTAGATCCTTTTGAAGCCTAAGACAAAATGTTAGGATCACTATTCTTGATCATGTTTTATCGGGGGCAGGTCAGTCAGATCAGATCATCACTTGACTTGATGAGCTGTGAAGATCTGTGATGATGATGATGATGATGTGCTAAAATATCACCCTGCAATAGCTGCTGACCACGGCGTGGAGGCTCTAAAATAGACTCCCCTTTTTCAGGTCAACCTTCTCTCTTCCCTACCTGAACACGCTCCACTCCACTCCACTCCACTGCACTGCACTCCTCTCCACTCAACTCTAGGTAATGTGGGCAGGCCCGCCAGTGAAGGGTGTACAGTACACAAACGGGTCAGTTCTCCCAGGCTCGTCGAGAGATGGGGCCCAGAATTGGGTCCTCATTATTATATTATACTGTATTGAAAGGGGGGCCCTTGTAGATGATTTTGTCCTGGTCCCAGCAAAAAGCTGTCAGCTGCCCTGGTAATGGGACACATACTGATAAGCAGGTCTGGTCTCTGTGGTTGCCAGATTTTCTCTGGGGTGTTCCTGGTCTCTCAGGAACCCAGCCTCGGCCGCCCATTAGGGACGGGTGTGTGAAAAAAGAGCGAAGGATGTACGTATGTAGGCTACGTACTGCGGCTAACGCTAACGAGCTGACGTAACGCGCGTTAACGAGCTGACATTTGCCTCTCCCTGATGCAGGAATGTTGATGAGGAGACGGAAGGAGGTGCGTTGCTGTTAATTGGGACCTCACTCATCTTTTAAGTCCAATGAAACACACGTCTACAGCATGGTGTGCATGTGCTGTATTAATGTCCCTTTTTCAAGGACAGTGAGAATAAAAACTTTGTTTTTAGGGATAATCGCATTTTCTTTTTACAAAATCTAAAAAAACACATACAATCTCCTAAGATCTGAAAACATGTTTTGTGGAAGATTCTGTAAGCACAAGATGGGTGATTTCCCGCATCTCCACCTTTTCCATTTGTCTGTTGCTGGATAACAAAAGCAAAGAAAGCTGGGCGTCTTTCTTTTACCACAACGCAATCTGTCACATAAAGAGGTCTGGAACAAAAGAGGGAAGTGTCTGTGGGCTTGATTGGTGGCCAATTTCAGCACTCTGTACACAGACAAAGAGAACACCATGCAAAATAAGGCCCAACAGTAGGCTAGACCTGCTTGCTTGATTAAGACCCCAATATCACAAAAAGTAATAAAGTCCTAATTGTGATAAATGGTGTGTGTTTTAATAACATGTGCTGCTCATGATCTCACAGTGTATGAAAGTACTTTCCCAGTTGGCTATCCTTTAATTGAGGCAGGATGGGGGCCCTCTCTGTGTGAGAAGCATTCAGACAATCCACTGAAGTACTAGCCAGGCCCTCCTAGTCACGCAACACCTTCAGCGCTGCTTCTAGTCATGTCAAGAGCAATACAAATATCGTTTCTTAGCTCCTGAAAAATTGGGAACTCCTTCCACTTTGCCGGGAAGCAAACAACTAGTAGCAAACCAAGTGAGACGGGTCAACCATGCAGTTTGGGAAATGTTATTTGTTATGCTCTTGGTCAGACCAAGTCTCGGAGAGATTTGAAAGTCAATGATGATCAGGCTAAAGTACAGTGTATCAAGTCTCAATGTTGTGGTGACATTCAGCAATGTAACTATGTAGTTAATATTTTCCTGATGTCATTTCACCCAAACCAGTGCCACCATGCGTTTTGGCTGGAGCTTAAGTCAATATTTCAAGACGAGTATATTCATCGACTCTCTCTCTTTCTCTCTTTCTCTCCCTCTCCCTCACCCTCTCCCTCTCCCTCTCTCTCTCTCTCTCTCTTGGCGGAATTTGGGGACTAAGAGGAATGCTTTGTGAGGTGGATGAGGAAGAGAAGTATGTGTTGAGGCTGTGAGGAGGGAACTGTTTTTTTGCCTTTTGTTTTTCCTCCGCTTGGAAAAAATGATGTACTGACGGCTCCGTATTAATTTGACATTTGGTCCAATAAAGGACTTTTTAAATTTCTCTCTCTCTCTCTCTCTCTCTCTCTCTCTCTCTCTCTCTCTCTCAAATTAACACTGGCTGGTGTAATAATTATGTAGTAGACAATGCAACGCACTGAAAGACTCCATCTTTGCCTCAATGGTGAACAGGGTAAGTGTGTCACGACATGCAAATCTGTGCATATTTTAAAAACAAACTAGAGACCCCATGGGTCTACGGGACCGTGATATGATTGATGATGCCTGGTTGTTGTGGACCAGTGACCCTTCATCTTGACAAAGAAGGCAAATTGGTATCCCCAGCACTTGCCTGTTCAGAGATCAGGGTCCCGTAGCCTAAAGTATGCTCTACATTAGAAGCCTCCAGGAGCGCATACCGCTCCGAGGTCTGTGTTGATTAAAAAATCCTCCCCTCCCCAATCCAATCCAATCCCCTCCTCTCTCCTCCCCTCCCCTTTATCCCTCCTCACTTGGCTTGATTTATGTATGCGCCGTTCCAGCCAACAGCTCCCTGAAGCTCAGCTGCACACACAAGAGACTAATGATTGGGCACCTCTACGAGAAGAGAAGAGCCAGAGCTGACGATTAAACAAGATCAAATCGCCCAGATATTTGCCCCTTGAAGAGCTAATTATCCCACGAAAACCCTCGACAGGAGCGCACTTGAATCACTCTTGTCAAACAGAACAACACAAGCAAACACAAACTGAAACTACAAAAGAAGCCACCAACCAACCATTGCCAAACTCCAAATGGGAACCAGACAGGAAGCATGCACACCATAATTGGCCATTAGCACGGCCGGAACACCGAGACACTGTAAATAAATGGTGACACAAACTGTCGTGGCAGGCACAAGCTGCAATCACTGTGAGTCAAAGTTAGCTGTTTGTGGTCTCATGTTGACAAACATCCAAAGTAAAGCACACAATACTTCCAGTTGCGTGAATAACCTTGCTATTGCTAGACCAGCGCTTCTCAAACATTTCCAAGCCAAGGATCACTTTGTCCCCCCAAAAAAATGTTCAGGGACCATCTGTCAATCAATGCGCAACAAATTTAGACGCAGAGATGGCTTGCGTTTTACACAAATTTACAGGCCTGTCTTATTCTAGTGAAAGGAAAAACTTCAGCTATGTCCAGCCGTCTAATTAAGTCCATGCCCATGTTGGAAAGGCTGACTAGATTTGTAGAAATGCACAGACCCCTTGAACTCTTTCCCAGGCCAACAGTGGCCAACCAGCCCACACTTTGAGAACCCCTGGGCTAGGCTCTCTTCTGTGCTGCCTGGACCTTGCTATTGTAGTAGACGAGCAGGGCTGGACTGGCCATCTGGCATGGCTGGCATTTCCCGGTGGGCCCCTATTTTCAGAAATGTTACACACACAAAAAAACAATTATGCGGGGCCCACCGTTGAGTCAGTTCAGCGCCGCTAAGTATGAGGGGCCCCTTTAAGCCAAAGAACTGCCCGGGCCCTATTCCTCTCTTCATTGCTGCCTGGCAGACACTACCACAGACTGCAAGCTCAGCATTAGTATGGCTTCCTCTACGCCCCCTGGGACAGACAGGATATGAGGGGAAAACACTTCCCCCTGCCTGCCTGCCTGCCCCCCCATCTCCTTACCCCTCCCCTCTCCTCCCCCCCTCTCCTTACCCCTCCACCCAGCCGCCACACTCCTGCCTGCTCCCCCTAGCCTGATAAACCAGCCTAAATGTATTGGATGTCTTAATTTAGTCTGGCTCTGATGAATGGATAAAACGGAACATTGTTGATGAGCACAACCCGTTGTCTTTCAAACCATGTCTGTGCTAATAGGCCAATGCTCTGACCAATCAGCGCAACTGACTGTGACGTAGTAAGCGCGACAGACAGCTGTGGTGGAGAGAGGGGACTGTAAAAGGGAAGTAGTGAAGCTGTGAGCAGGACCGTGGATAACTTTAACGTTTTGAGATGGAGTCGGACTTTAGTTGTCGCTTTTGCCAAAAAGACATGCGAGTTGCCGGTGTACTACAACACTATACAAAACTGTTCCAAAGTTCAACTTCAGCTTTGTCGGTTTCAGCGAACGTCTCGCATGCATCGAGGAAGCCCACGGTGTTAAACATACTTGAAAGAGATCTTCCTGTATTTATAGGCCGTCAGGTCACCTCAATTTTCGTTCATTCTCGCTCCACAGCATCCGAACACGATGCCCATAAGATGATGAACTGACCAAAGCTATTGTAGCGAGTCTGGGGGGTTACTTAAGTTGTGTACGCATCGGTTCTATGATTCTTCTGTTCTATGGTTTGGTGGGTGCGAGGCACTGATGGGGTTCGAATAAGGGGAGCGGGGAGTTCTCTCTGTTTACTGTGAGAGATCTACGTAGCAGCTGTGCTACAGTTGGGTTACTGGTAAGCAGTGTAGCCCTACTTGTTCATTATTTTTATGTGGCGTGGCTGTGGCCAACTGTCTCCATTAAACGGACACTTCTGTCTACATCCTGTGTGTTCCCTGGCTACCAAACGCTACACTATGTTTCACTTCAGAGAGGTTCGGATCGTGAAAACATCCAAGGGTATAGACGTTTACAGAAGGAATATTTTCCTTAGCTGAATGAGGAGACACGATACACCACGTGACCGCGCTAAACCAATCACGTTGCCGATTTGGACAGCTATCAGTCCTCTTGCGTTCCACAAATAGAGTTCTTCAGCGGAAGCGGAAGCATGTAGTAGATTGTAGTCTTTCATGTTAGCATTTAAGGACGTCCTGGTTCCTATCGGCTTCCGGCCTCCATTGGGAATGAATAGGGGTAAATTTCAAATAAGCTCCGAGTGCAAGCACGCGCTTAGCGAACCCCCGCAAACTGTCGAGGGTGTTAAAAATAGGCTGTAGGTATGATATGGTTGATCATTTTGTGTCAAACTTCGACATAAATACGATGTTGCGTCCATATGCTAAACCCGGAAGCTTTTGGCAACTACAGAAGCAGCGCCTGTATCTAACGGCCAGAGCCATTGATAACACTTTCTATTCATGACTCTGCTAACGGCATGTACGTGCGGATGGCTGTACCCATGGCAACCAAAGGAAAGTATGTAGTTCGGAAGTTTTAATGATCAGAAAGGGGTTAGCAATATTGAATTATAATCGTCATGATTTAACATGTGAATACACCAACATGATGATACGATCCGTTCCACTAATGAGAAAGGGATGCGGGGACACGCTAATGTTCGTTGTTGCCGTGCAACTTATATTTTTGCCAAACCTGAATCTCTATGGCGTTTTGCAATGTAAAAAATCGCCATGGAACCGGTAGTCCAAACGCCGCATACAAGTTGACGTCAACGCTGAAGAGCTCTATTGTACTAAACTAAGGTTTTTAAAATATATATCTCTCTAAGGAAGACAGATTGATTCTTAACAGTTAAGAATGACCGTGATTAATTTCTATCTTGAAGAACAATAATGCATGAGGGTGCCAAAGGCAAAGACATGAGCCCAAATAGAAATAGGCCTACAATATCAATAATATCCAAGATCAATAATGATCGTTCATATAGGCTATACAAAGTGGTCCAACTGTTAAACTGTGCTTCAAAAGGCAATGCAAGTTACCTTTCATGATACATACATTTTTAAAAAAATAAATAAATGGAAACAATTCCAATTTTCAGTGATATTCATGCATTTAAAGTTAGATAAATGGATCCTAACATTATCAAACACAAGCAGGTAATTGGAGTGCTTCTGGGTCTTCACCTTTTTTCCTTGGTGCTCATCAGTGTAGGGGCTGTCAAACTTGGTCCAGGAAGACAGATGCTGAGGCATTGTAGCCAAATAAAGTTTAAAAAAAAAAAAAAAAAAATGCAACCTTGGGTGCATCCCAATATGTGACCTTGCCTCCTCCACTTACCTCCTCCACTTGCTTCTCGTCATGATGACATCACTGACAACAGCATTATATTTCAATATCTTGCAAAAGCTCAATTGTAAAGTCTTTTTCTCATTTGCAATTGGAATGGTGAATGAAAAACAGTCCCTCAAAAGTTGTTGTGGCGAGGCTGACAGCTGGGAAACTTTATAGTTTTCTCCACAGAGGAGGGGCCAGGAGGCGGGACGAGGAGACAAGCACAAGTGGAGGAGGCAAGGACACATATTGGGATGCACCCCTTGAGTGCCTCGGCATCCGTCTTCCTGGATTCCTAACAGTGCTTCATTTATAACAAAACAATAATGCAAGTGGTGGTAGATCCCTTTTTAATCAATAATGGAAGCCATTATAATTATCAATATAATGAATATGCAGTTATTCATGTGGTAATTTATCCATTACTAGATACACAACACATACAAACAGTCATAAGTATATGCTTCAATAGACTGGCCTAACTGCATGGTTGTACCTAAACAGGAGGACTAGGGCATCGGTCTACAACCCTTGGTGGCAAGGAAGATGGAGGCAAGGCAAACAATTACAGGCTGCCCTTTTAATGTATGCCATTGAAATGTTGACAAAATTATCCACTGTTGGCTCCTTAGTGGCACCTAGAATCCAGCTGACTAAATTATTAAGTACGAGAGGAACAGCTGTTTGTGCTTCACTGAACGTCTGTAGTCTTCTGCAGTGGGAGGCCATGGGAACAACGTTGTCCTTTTTCAGTGTTACTATCTGTCTGGCTCATTTTGCTGGACTGTCACAATCTGTTTCCACACCTAAGGGTAACATGTCGAAGACCATATCTGTTGACAAAGTCTGAGCAGCAAACAACAATTCAGGCATTCAGTATTACAAGTGGTGGGGGTGAATAACACAAGATGCCGGCGGTCATGTCGGAGTCTCCTCTTCAATGTATCCTGTCAATAACAACAAATCAAACAGAAAAACTCATGAGTCATGAATACCGGCAAAGGGGGGCTTGATATTGTAGTTTCTTAACATGGTGGGCAGTGTGGCATAATGATTAGTGAGGTGGTCTTAAGATCAGACTAGGGTTGCTGACTCAAATCTCTGACCACTGCATACACCTCCATCCATGCCTAAAGTGCCCTTGAGCAAGGCATATATCCCAACATTGCTTTAAGGAAGGTAAACTATACTCTTTAAATTACTGTAAGCATTACTGTAGCATCACACTGCCATAAGACTTCTGCCTTCCTACTACAAAATAATACAGGTGGCAAGATGAATGGTCACACGTATGAAATTTGCCTTAATTTCGACAAATAATAAATTGCCTCGCAAACACCTGTAGCTTGAAACATCCACTTGACTGAACCAGGCCAATATGTATTCCTCAATTTGCCTCATCACTTAGAAAAAAATATATTATAAAGTACATGTGTGTTGGGCACACCCTTGTATGTGTATTTGTGTGAAGTTAAGATATGACTTACTGTTGATTCTCTGCTCTGGCAGGATCCCTCAAAACCTGGTATTCCGTGGGTAGCAACTTTTGGGTAACTGCACCTCGAGATCCACACAGTC
>NC_085858.1:48483303-48530803 GCF_034702125.1 Engraulis encrasicolus | reverse complement strand
ATAAGATGCATGCACAATGCCACTGAGTGGAGGTGGGTCTCACTGAAAGGAGGAGAGAACATATGGCCGCGTTGACAAGGATGAGGGACATGACCCAACACATGAGAATATAACGTCGCCAAACGCACCAAATGCTCGGTTTAAGCGTAATGTTAGCATCTTGATGTTATTATAGCACATTTATATTATCAACACTGACCTGTGCTCTCTCGTGGTCGCGTCGTTGTCTGTGTTTAATTTGATGTAGCCTCCCAGATTCACCACCAATCGTCAAACCACAGTCTTGCCGACGCGTTGCCTTAAAGGGGCAACGCATCGAAGTCGGTCCCACACAAATGAGAGATCTGATCTTTGATGTCACTCGCAGGCACCAAAGCGGAGCTTTAAGAGGTACCATCATAGACGTCAAGAGGATAAGTTGTTTTTAGGCCTAGTCGATCGTTAAAAATGACAAAAATCGAGAGGAAAAAATAAGCGCTTAAAGCGCTTAAATCATAAATTTCTCCTTATTCTAAAGTTTACACATATTTTCTCTGTTTCTTGATAAAACCTAAACCCATTCTGTTATCTGATCAAAAACAGAAATGACACCCCGTTTTGTTGATATCAGCCAGAAATGTCAGATGTCATAATGCAGGACAGAGAAGAGAAAATGTAAGCGATACCCTTGGAAAAAACACACAAGATTGGTTTTAAGTTAGGCTACATCAGATTTTAGCTCAGGTGCACACACACGCAGGCACACACACACACACACACACACACACACACACACACACACACACACACACACACACACACACACACACACACACACACGCCTACTTTAGACACAAAATGTCCCTGACTTTGGAATGGATGTAAATGTGTTACGGTAACACTATAAAGATCGAATTTAAGATGTCCTTTTTGATGCAGGCATAGCCTATGGTTACCATGATATTTCACTCTTTGTCACAACATCTTCAATGGGATTAACCTTGCATTTTTAAACATGATAATAGGAATTTAAGTGAAATGAACGCCCATTGAGAAACTCCAACCCCCATTGTCATTATGACACAGCACTCCACAGCACACAAGTGAACACTGCACACAACAAAGTTGCATTTATGCCTCACCCATGCAAGGGGGCAGGCCTCAATGGCGCCCCTAGGGAGCAGTGCGGCAGGACGGTACCATGCTCAGGGTACCTCAGTCACGGAGGAATAGGAGGGAGAGCAGGTTGATTACTCCCCCCCAACCTGGAGGGTCAGGAGTCGAACCAGTAACCTTTGGGCTACAAGTCTGACACCCTAACCGCTTACCCATGACTGCCCTAGAAATCAGAATCAAAATTATTGTTTTGCTTGATCCTGAGATGAAAATAGCAGAAAAGCAGGACAGGCGTCATTACCTAAAATCCAGTCTCTTTCAGTTAGTCTGCAAAGGACCAGTCTAAGTGAATGGAAATGCAGTAAACTACAGCAGCCTATAGTGACCCTTACCTACAAGAAGTTGACTGCCATATTACGCAAAGGTCTGTGAAAGGAATTGTTGAGGTGTGTGTGTGTGTGCGTGTGTGTGCGTGCGTGCGTCTACGTGTGTGTGTGTGTGTGTGTGTGTGTGTGTGTGTGTGTGTGTGTGTGTGTGTGTGTGTGTGTGTGTGTGTGTGTGTGTGTGTGTGTGTGTGTGTGTGTGTGTGTGTGTGTGTGTGTGTGCGCGTGCGTGTGTCGGAGGGGTGGGTGCTGGGTCAGAGAGGAAGAACAGAATATCAATCAATTGGTTTGTTCTGAGTGGGAGATGAGGAGACATCCCAGAGAGTTATCAGGGATGACCAGGAGTTCAGCGCTCAAGAGATGGAGAGGAGGAAGATCCTTCTTCTTCTTCTTCTTCTTCTTCTTCTTCTTCTTCTTCTTCTTCTTCTTCTTCTTCTTCTTCTTCTTCTTCTTCTTCTTCTTCTTCTTCTTCTCCTTTAATGGGGTCTGCCAGATAGTGTTGCCTTTGGGTATCATCTGCAACAGAGAAGATAAACTAATCCTTGTGAGTGCAGGGATTATCTCACCTAAACATGGCAAAGGCCTGGCGAAGATGCTGCAGTAGTGAACCCAAGGATGATTCGAATAATTGCCCCTCCCCCCAACATATTATCATATGTGGCGTGGACCAGGATTCGTCAACAACAGCAATTGAACAGTATTTTTCATTGGCATTATGACAATGTTACGTAAAATAATTGCACTCTGATAAAATAATGACAGAAAGAAAGTGTTAATATTTCATAAAGGTGTGTTCTGGTGCGAACAATATTGTATTGCCTAATATTGCAATATTGCTAACTGATAATGATAACAAGGATTTACCCTCTTACAGTGAACACAACTGTGGTCCACACCAAACTCTAAACCAGGCTAGTATGAGGTAAATTTGCAAGCAGATTATTCAGTAACCAACTTTTAAGAGAATTTCTACTTCAGAGAAACAAGCAGTTTGGTACTGTGTGATATCAGATTAAGTTCATGCTTTTCCTGTTTTAGTTAGTGGCGGTGGTATAGCAAAGTTTGCGGAGCATTCATCATTTTCTCATTATATATATAGAGAGGATGGACATCGGTTCAGAGGATGTCGACGTAAGGCAGTGGTTCTCAACCTCTTTTGAAAAACGCCGCTTTGACCTCAGCCGTCCAATGCCCCTTGACCTCATTATGAGCCTGTCAATTCCTCCCTTAGTATAAAAAAATGAAATAGACAAATAGCCGGCCTAACGGCCCCTGGGGGGATAGAGAGCCACCGTTGAGAAACACGAACATAATGGATAAGGGTTTGGAGTTAATGAGATGGATATGGGTTGGATGTCTACATTTTCTTCTGAAAGAACATACCGTACAGCATACTGTATCTGACACTGTGATGTTTGCCTCATATCCTATTACCCGTGAAACGCAAATTGCTGATAGAATTGATTATTTTCATTACAGAGAGGTCTCCAATTTTTCTTACACGAATGCTGATGTGTGCAGTGATATTTGAACTCAACAGCACATGACATTGCATCCCACTCCTGGGGGACCATGCCTTGGTGCAAGGTAATGAAAATGAATTTGTCTGTCTGCCTGTCTGCCTTCCTGCCTGCTTTCCTGTCTTCCTGTCTGTCTGTCTGCCTGTCTGCCTGCCTGCCTGTCTGTCTGCCTGTCAAACAGTCTGAGTCAGACTGTTTGGCTTAACAACATCACTTTTCTTACTGATCTGACAAAACTGCAAATGTTTTACAATACACTTCTACTCTATACAATCGCTTAATTTGGGAAATGTCAATGCACAGCGACAAGACTGATGAATGAGGAATGAAGAATAAAAACAGATTTACTTGTATCTGTTTTGTATCTGTTTTGTATCTGTTTTGTATCTGTTTTGTATCTGTTTTGTCTGTTCGGTCTGTCTGTTTGTCCGTCCGTCTGTCTGTCTGTCTGTCTGTCTGTCTGCCTGTCTGTCTCTCTGTTTTTCTGTCTGCTGCTCTTCAAACATTAGGCTCGTTTGCAATCACGCAGCAAAAGATTTGATCAAAACGTGATTTGCTTGGTCATAAAAAGGAGGGGATAACTGCGTCGCAACCAAGCTGGACACATCAGGACGACGAGATTTCAACAGCGGCAAAGAAGGTGGATCTATAGGTCTGTGGGTGGATCTACCTATTTTGACAGCGGGTGTACCAGGGCGCCCTCTCGTGGAATTAAATAATCATGGCGCTAATTCCATGACGTGCTTACCATCGTCGGCACACAGTGGTGTAGTCTACGTAGAACGCGGGTATACGGAGTATACCCACTTCTAAATTTCAGGGATTTCAGTATACCCACTTAAAATTGATCGATCCATTGTTTTGAATAGAGCAAATATATACAGTATACCCACTTCAAAAAATACTCAAATATACAGTATACCCACCATAAATAAGTAGACTACACCACCGTCGGCACATGCTTGTGAAATGCGAGACTCGCTCTGCGTCTCGGAGAGAAATCGGGTGGTCTTGTGGTAGAGACACAGGTTACCACTCAGTGAATCATGGCACAAGTCTTATGTGATGATTTGGCTTCACTTCCATGTAATAATTCAGTTAATTCTCACTTTAGGCTATTCATTTTGTGTTTTGGGACCAAAGTCGTCATTCAGATAGGACCGTTTTAAAATTACTTAACAGCGCCAACCCATGCTGCGAGGATTGAACCCAGGTGTTCAATATGTAGCTTTACCATGGCGCGCCAACCACAAAGGCCACTCTGTTTCGTGCACTTTCATACATAAAAGACAAGTCTCTCGCAACTGGTCTGTTTCCACATTAACCATCAGCAACTAAAGACTCCCCGTGTTTCGGTGCAGTTTCGAACCGGGGACCTAATGAATGGAAGTCAGGCGCGCAACCACTACTCTAACCGTCGAGCAGGCGGCCCACGGAATAATACTGGTTTTGTAACCTACGGCATACACTCCTAACGTGGCGAAGATGGAGCATCTGACGACAGGGTGGTTTGTTTCTTTTTTTTTCTGTTGTAAGTGGGTTGTGCGACCATACATATGGATGATACCACTCTGAGTATGCTGCATTTGAGCATGAAATGCATTTCAGCATGTAGAAAATGAAGCACGTTCAACTACACACACATGAATCACATGAGCTATGAACACCAATCACGGCAGATTCCTCACATCATGGAGGAGGTCTTCTGCCCAGCGCAGTAGCTTTCTGGTACTGCGTGGCAGCTTGACAAAACTTTTGTTCCCGCGATGGTTCAACCCCATGTGACACGACTGCCGCGCAGAGGTCACTCCCTTCAACTGCATCGTGAACGGCAAATTCTAACCAGGATGCTTCACGCGGACACACTGAGCATGCTCGCTGCCTAGCAAATTTTCAACTTCGTCAAAATTACGCCATCACGAACGCCCTTATTGTCCTGTCCTGTGGCATTGATGCTTTTATTTGATGCAAGGTTTTGAAAGACCCCCCACTAGAATATTTATCTCCCTGCCTAAATTCACAAAAAAGAGAGACAACGTATAAATGGGGTCATGGGTGAATTTCTAGAAACCGTAGTTGCTAATGTCGTTGTAAGAGCCATAATGCAGAAAAGATACAATATGCTTAAATGTATGTACATTTCTTAGTTGCATTTCATTTCATTCTTAATCCATGCCATTGTGTATTTCGTAATTCTAAGAAAATGACTATTTATATAAATAATTAATGATGACGCTCCTTTAGAGTGACGTAACTGAGAACGTGCAGCCAGTTTAGTGAGAGCTGCGTAAGGCACGGGAGCATAAAGTTTTCTTACCGTGCGTACGGGCGCCATGCGCCTTGTGATTTGTAACCTTTTGATTTCATATAAAGACACCTAAACTTTAAGAACTTGTCATGTCGTGCGCGTGAAGAAATTACTGTGTCTGCAGCTCTAAGTGGTATTTTGGAAACTGAAGAAAGATTGCCACTACATTTAGTAAGAAAACTGCTCACGGATGGACCATGAGAGACTGAAAACCGAACTTTTTGGATGCTAACAAAGGAGCCAACCAGCAGTTAACACCTCTGAACGGTCTGCCAGATTGGAGCATCACTCTGGAGAGGATTCACTCAAAGCAAACGAGGTGGTAAGCCTTCCGAATTAACATATGAAAAAGGACAGTCTCTGGAAATGTCAAAGGACGAATTGCCATTAAAGATCGTTTTGCTAACTGGAAGGAATCCACATACTGTGCTAGTTTGGAGCTAAGTGAAGCCAAGAAGCTAAAGCTAGCTAGCTGCTGAATGACTTGCAGTTTGAGCCAAGAAGCTAATGCTATTAGCTACCCAGTGACTTGTAGATTCATGCTAACTTGTTAGTGGATGCCTGAAACCGAAAATTACTGAAAGCTCCGTGTGTTTTGGATATTGTGAAGCATTTATTGGATGAAGAAAGGTGTTAGTGGAATACTTTGATTCATATGCACACAGTTTGCGCACAGCTTTATTAAATAAAGAAATATGGCAGAAGGCAATGTTGAAACAGTTGGCACTGATGAATCAGACATCAAACGGACAGTCAAGTTAACTGAGAAGGCAATTGAGGAAAAACTGCACAGACTACTTGGCACCAGAAGAGGATATTTATCTCGACTCACAACTCTAAGGAGGGAAGTAATCAGTTTAATCACATTAGCTGATAATTTGCCAACAGTGAAAGAAATAATGCAGGACGAATTTAATCCAGTTCTCCAAGATTTTATTGAGATTACTGAACAAGTAGGTGAACTTTTACCTGAAGATGAGAAAGAGGCAGATATTAACAACTGGTTTGAGCCTAAAATGATTGTTATCAGACAATTTACTGAAGAAACTGAAAATTGGATGGAGCAGGAAACATTGAGCTTACAACAAGCAAATCAAGAAACACAAGATGAGGAGGAGATACATCATGATGATAGTGTGTCACAAGCAAGCCACAAGTCCAATAGACCAGTGACCAAGCAGGGCTCACATGCTGGCCGCTCAACTGTCGTGTCTTCTCGTGCCTCAGCTCGTGCTATTGAAGAAGCCAAGCTCTCTGGTCTAGTAGAGCGTGCTGCTATTCTGGAAAAGAAACAAGAGCTAGAAATGGAAGAAGTACGCATCAAAGCGGCTAAAGAAAAGTTGGATCTAGATGCAGCTATCGCAGAAAAAAGAACAAAAGTCAAAATACTGAAACAGTATGAGAAATCAGAGGATGGCATGAGTAGCTACATGCACTCTCGTCCAGCAGGTGGCGCAAGAGTGAAGGAAGAGGAAAATCCTGTCCCTCTCACCCAGAGCAGGCCTTCTTACAGAAGCCAGGCATCACTCAGGCCATTGCATGATGCAAGACGTCCGGTTGCTACAGTAAACACTGCAGGGCAACAGCATGATGGAAGCATGAGTGGTCTTCTGAAAGTAATGGAAAACCAAAACGCTATCACCGAGATGCTTGTTAAGCAACAGCGCTGCGCTCAGCTTCCTGACAAAGAAGTAGCAGTGTTCAAGGGCGATCCACTTACCTATAGATCTTTCACTAGAGCTTTCGAACAAGCTATTGAACAGAAGACAGACAGTGAACAAGACAAGTTGTACTACTTACTACAGTTTACTGCAGGAGAACCACAGGAGCTTGTTCGAAGCTGCGAACACAGGCCATCACACAAGGGTTTCAAAGAAGCCAAAGAACTCCTAAAGAAACATTATGGAGATGAGTTGGTGATTGCAAGCGCTTACATTGATAAAGCTTTAAAGTGGGCACCAATCAAGGCTGAAGACGGAAAAGCACTTAAGACATACGCCTTATTCCTAACTGGTTGTTGCAACACGATGCAAGATGTGGAACTGATGGAGGAAATGGATAATCCTACAAATATGAGGATGGTGGTATCCAAACTGCCTTTTAAGATGCGAGACAGTTGGCGCAATGAAGCATTTAAAATCAAGGAGAAAAGAGGACTCAGAGCAAGATTTGCTGACCTCGTCGCCTTCATTGACCGACAGTCTAAGGTAGCCACAGATCCACTCTTTGGAGACCTCCAAGGCACAAACCCACCACCAGCAGGAAAAAGCAAGGACAACGTGAAAGTGGTTAAGAGTGGAGCAAAAGGAGCAAGCTTCGCAACCAATGTGGCGGTGGAAAAGAAAAGTGCAGCTGCAACACCGAAGCAAGCAAGCTCATCCAAGACAGGAATTTCTTTTGAAACTCCATGTCTCTTTTGTCAAGGAAACCACACCTTAGAATCTTGTAACAAGATCAAAGAGAAAGCGAATCAGGAACGTATTGACTTTTTAAAGTCAAAGGGACTATGTTTCGGGTGTTTGAGACAAGGTCATATTAGCCAGAACTGTAAAAACAAGACAGTATGCAAACAGTGCTCACGAAAACACCCAGACATTCTTCATCAGAATGAAGGAGCTAAGAAGGCAACTTCTGTGCCGGAACAGGGTGACACTCAGAAGGAAGAGACGTCTGCGACTCCAAGTCCTGTTAAGAAAGAAATGTGTGGCTACACTGGGGCCGGAGAAACAGACTGTCTACTACCCGTAATTCCTGTGAAGGTGAAGTCCCGCAGCAGTGGAAGATCCGTAGAGACCTACGCATTTATGGACCCTGGGAGTACAGCCACGTTCTGTACGGAGGACCTTAGAAAGAGGCTGAATGAGAAGGGAAAGCCAATTCAAATCTCCTTGAACACAATGGGTCAGAGCGAAGCAGATGAACAAAAAGTGATCAACAGCTACCTGCTCACAGACCTTGAGGTGTGTAGTCTTGATGGAGAAGAGTACTTGCGGCTACCCCAAGTTTTCACTCACAGCAACATCCCTGTGCAGAGAAAGAACATCCCCAGTCAGCAACATCTACAGAAATGGTCCTACCTGAATGAGGTGAAGCTCCCGCGTATCGATGCAAGTGTGGGCCTTCTCATTGGCGCCAACCACTCTAAAGCAATGGAGCCGTCGCATGTAATTAACAGCCAAGAGGAAGGACCCTCTGCTGTAAAGACACCTCTCGGCTGGATGGTGTATGGTACAGTGATGAATGAAAAACCACTGGCTGAAGTCAAGACAACCTCTTACAGTGTAAACCGAATTGCAGTCGAGGAAGTAGAACAGCTCCTTATCAAGCAATATAACACAGATTTTCCAGAACATCAATATGATGATAGAGAGGAAATGTCACAAGAGGACAAGTTGTTCATGGAATCAGTGCAAAGCACTACCAAGTTTACTGATGGACATTACAGTGTGGGGCTCCCTCTGAGAAACAAGGGTGTGAAAATGCCCAACAACCGCTGTGTGGCCGAACAGCGAGCTTCTGGTCTAAAGAGAAAGCTGGTGAAGAACCAAAAGTTTCTGGAGGACTACAAAGGGTTCATGGAGAGCATCCTTGAAAAAGGCTACGCCATGGAAGTTCCTCAAGATCAGCTCGCTCGTGACGACAACAGGGTTTGGTATGTCCCACACCACGGGGTATACCACCCGAAGAAAAAGAAAATACGGGTTGTTTTCGATTGCAACGCCAGCTTCCAGGATGTGTCGCTCAATGGTCAGCTGATGCAGGGACCTGACCTAACCAACACGCTCATTGGTGCCTTAGTGAGGTTTCGAGAAGAACCGATAGCTGTGATGGCGGACATAGAGTCCATGTTTTATCAGGTGCGAGTCCCGGAGACAGATGCTGACCTGTTGCGGTTTCTGTGGTGGCCGGCTGGTGATCTTAGCGCACCTGTGAAAGAATACAGGATGATGGTGCATCTTTTTGGAGCGACGTCTTCCCCTAGTGTTGCGTCCTATGCGCTACGAAGAACAGCAGAAGATCGAAGAGGCACCACAGCCCCGGAAGCCGTGGAAACGGTTCTACGTAATTTTTATGTAGACGACTGTCTGAAGTCGGTGGCAACGGAGGAGGAAGCAGTCTTCTTGGTGAAGAATCTTCGAAACCTGTGCGCTGAAGGGGGTTTTACCCTCGCCAAGTGGGTCAGCAACAGCAGGAGAGTCTTGTCTTCCATTCCTGAAGAACTCCGAGCCACTGAGTTGAGAGACCTCGACCTCACACAGGACATTCTGCCCACAGAACGAGCTCTCGGTGTACAATGGTGTACAGAGGATGATGTGTTCACATACAGCTTCCAGCCACAGGACAAGCCCAAGACTAGACGAGGTGTTCTTTCCATCGTAAATTCCACCTACGACCCTCTTGGCTTCCTGGCACCATTGATACTCCCTGCTAAGCTTCTTCTGAGGGACCTGTGTAAAGAAAAGGTAGGATGGGATGAAGAGATCGGTGACTCACGGACAGAACAGTGGAGTAGGTGGCTGGAAGATCTCAGTCTCCTCTCAGGCTTCAGCATCAGAAGATGTGTCAAACCTCAGGCCTTTGGAACCACAGTCGTTGCCAGGTTACACCATTTTTCTGATGCGAGCGAGATTGCCTATGGCACGGCATCTTACCTCGTTCTTGAGAATGACCAAGGCAGAGTCCACTGTTCTCTGATAATGGGGAAGTCTAGAGTGTCCCCACTCAAGCAGATCACTGTGCCAAGGCTGGAGTTGACAGCAGCGGTGGTTGCAGTCAAGATGGATAGGATGCTGCAAGAGGAAATGCAGATACCACTTCAGCCATCAATCTTCTGGACTGACAGCACGACGGTTCTGAAGTACATCGAGAGTGAGACAGCCCGGTACAAGACCTTCGTGGCAAATAGAATCACACTCATACGAGAGGCCACTAAACCATCTCAGTGGAGGTACGTCAGGACGTCGCAGAACCCGGCTGACAAGTCAACCAGGGGCATGAAAGCCAAAACGTTAATGGAGGATAAAGACTGGATAAATGGCCCAGAATTCCTGTCACAGCCAGAAAGTGAATGGCCACAGAGACCAGACAACCTGAATCAGAACATGCAGAATGACCCAGAGGTGAAAAGTGTCACAGTAAACACCATCACAACGGAAGAAAAGCTTGATTGTATGAACAAGTTACTTGATTACTATGACAGTTGGGACCGACTGAAGAGGGCGACTGCATGGATTCTGGAAGTTAGAGAACTATTGATCAACCTGAAAAACAAAAGAAAAGAGTTTCAAAGTGAGATCAGTCAAACAGAAAAGGATCCAGTGAAGCAGAAGCTGCTTGTGCAACAAAGCATGGAAAGGTACAGGAGTACCATGGAAAAGAAAGCACTTACCTTGGAACAGCTGACAACGGCAGAAGCAGAAATCATCCGGTACAGCCAAGCCCAAAGCTTTCCTGAGGAGATTGATGCACTCTGCAAAAGTAAACCTGTCAAGATAAGTAGCAAGCTGCAAAACCTCGATCCCATGTTGAAAGATGGCATTCTGAGGGTAGGAGGACGGCTAGCTAAATCTGCCATGCCATGGGACACAAAACATCCTGTGATACTGTCCAAACATTCAAGAGTTGCAACTCTCATCCTGAGTGACATTCATGAGCAGATCGGTCACTGTGGGCGCAACTACATGTTAGCTCAATTGAGAGGAAAGTTTTGGATCCCACAAGCACCCTCCGCCATTAGAAAGCTCATATCCAAATGCACAGTTTGCAGAAGACGACGAGAACGAGTTGGTGAACAGAAAATGGCACCTCTGCCGGAAGATCGTCTTGTACCAGACAAGCCACCATTCACCAATGTTGGAATTGATTTCTTCGGCCCTTTTGACGTGAAACGGGGCCGGGGCACTGTCAAAAGGTATGGCGTGATGTTTACCTGCCTCACCATCAGGGCAGTGCACCTCGAGGTGGCTGACAGTCTGGACACAAGTGCCTGTATCAATGTCCTTCGACGCTTTATAAGCAGAAGAGGACAGGTCTCCATAATGCGATCCGACAATGGCACCAATTTTGTTGGTGCCGAGAAGGAATTGAGAGAGGCACTGGAAAACCTGAACCAATCAGACATTGAAAAAGCAATGCAAAAGAAAGGCATCAAGTGGATTTTCAATAGTCCCGCTGCATCTCATCAAGGAGGGACTTGGGAGCGGCAGATCCGTTCAGTTCGTAGGATTCTTAGCGCTCTGCTTAAGGAACGGACCCTCACCGACGACAGCCTTCAAACGCTTCTTTGTGAGGTTGAAAGCATAATAAATGGCCGACCCATAACCAGCGTGTCAAATGATCCACACGACTTAGAACCTCTGACCCCCAACCACCTATTGTTGATGAAGACCCAGCCTAACCTGCCACCAGGAATCTTCAACCAGGATGATCTATACGCAAGAAAGCGCTGGAGGCAAGTACAATATCTTGCGGATCTATTCTGGCGCAGATGGACTCGCGAATACCTCCCACTCCTCCAGGAACGCCAGAAGTGGACAAGACAAAAAAGGAACTTTGAACCTGGAGACGTGGTCCTCGTAGTTGACAGTTCATCGCCACGCAACACATGGACCATGGGAAGAATTGTAGAAGTCCTACCTGACTCCAGTGGAACTGTGCGGCGTGTGAAGTTGCAAACAAAGAACAACATCCCGGAGAGATCTGTACATAAGCTGTGCTTACTGCAAGAAGCCACATGAAGAGAAATGAGAAGAGATTTTATTTAAAGACTGTTTATTTGTTGTTCATTGATAATCTTGATTTGATGGCTCTTAGTTTAAGTTAATTGATAATTGCGTAATCTTACAGTATACCCAATTAGGGGCCGGATATGTAAGAGCCATAATGCAGAAAAGATACAATATGCTTAAATGTATGTACATTTCTTAGTTGCAATTTATATTTGCTATTTGTATTTTATTTCATTCTTAATCCATGCCATTGTGTATTTCGTAATTCTAAGAAAATGACTATTTATATAAATAATTAATGATGACGCTCCTTTAGAGTGACGTAACTGAGAACGTGCAGCCAGTTTAGTGAGAGCTGCGTAAGGCACGGGAGCATAAAGTTTTCTTACCGTGCGTACGTGCGCCATGCGCCTTGTGATTTGTAACCTTTTGATTTCATATAAAGACACCTAAAC
Source organism: Engraulis encrasicolus (assembly GCF_034702125.1). Taxonomy (NCBI): domain Eukaryota; kingdom Metazoa; phylum Chordata; class Actinopteri; order Clupeiformes; family Engraulidae; genus Engraulis; species Engraulis encrasicolus. The sequence continues at coordinate 48,518,314 of NC_085858.1, read as the reverse complement.
TTTAAGAACTTGTCATGTCGTGCGCGTGAAGAAATTACTGTGTCTGCAGCTCTAAGTGGTATTTTGGAAACTGAAGAAAGATTGCCACTATAGTCGTGCAATAGCCCTGGTTAAAACCATTAAAAGTAAGGTTCGGAATGCCCAGTTCACAGAAGACAGACAAGAGATTAAAAAAATATATATATTTTATTTTCCTATTAAAACTAGATTGTCCTTTAAAAGCAGCAGTGCTGCAGAGTCTAATGTCCAGGTGGTCCTTGCCCTTGGCCGTTGGTCACAGTAGCCAGTCAGTGTCCCAAGCCGTGGATGGGGAATCTTCAGGGTGGTCAGTTCTGGTGGCCGAGGGGGGTCTCCGGTGACGTCAGTTGCTCCGTCCGGATCCAGCACACCTCGGCAGCAAAGAACAAGTGTCAGTTTCTGTTTTTAATGCAATCAAGCACCGGAATCATGAATGCGGTACAGGAGGACTCTTACGTTTCGGTTCGTAGCTGGTTGGAAGCGTGGTTGGGCTTCAATCCAACTTCAAGTCCTCCAGGCCAGGTAGTGATTTCCCAACAGCGCACTTCTGGCTATAAGGCAGGGGGATCAGGCAGCACAGATTACACGGTGAGAGTAAGGAGTGCAAACACAAAAGGGGTTGCTCACGTTCCTTTCGCTGCGGCGTCGGTCTGGTCTGGTTCGGGTCCGTTCGGTTCGGTTCGGTTCGGTTCGGTTCGTTTCGTTTCGTTTCGTTCCACCAGCACCGTCTCTCCTCTCCTGGTCTGCTGCTGCCTCCAGTCCGATCCCCCCGCCAAATGCCAGGAGCCTCTAAAAACATGCCTCTTTATACCCCTCCCCATCACCATTCCAATGCACCGATTAGCCAGGTAATAATGTTTGTCAGGTGTCCCATCAAAGCTATTAAAACAGTCATTATTGAGTAGCCAGTTAGTGCACAAAGTGAAAACACAGCAAGCCAGCAATTAGTGAGCACAGCAATCCAAATAACTAGTCCTTAAACATGCAATATAAAAACACAGCAAACACTATAACACACTATATATTAAAACACAGCAAACTAAAAACACAGCAAACAAATTTAAAAAAGGATAAAATCCCCACATGCAGTTGGCTGACACTAACTACTTTAGCTACTTTGTTGTTTGCAATGCATTTTCCCATTGCCAACTACTGAAGTTGCTAACTGGCTAATTGCTACGCCTCCGAGAAATGCACCCCAGGTCAGTCATCAGCACAGCGGTGAGAGCAGCGAGAGTTTCCCAGCAGTGCTGAGGGCTGTAGTGTGGTTGTTGGTGTTGTTTGTGTCCAGGCTTTTCAGACTGAGAATTGGCCTGCACAGGGCCACTGACAGCTTTGACCCGGCCCAGGAAAAAAGTAATCTGAAAGGCCGCCTGCCCAGCCACCCAATACATAGGCTACAATGTAATGAGGACCCAATTCTGGGCTCCCCTTGGCTGGGGGCAACTGAACCCCTTTGCCCACTCCTGCGGCCTCCAGCCAGATAGATAGGTGGTCAGGCAGGCACACATGCTCACTGGAACGATAATACACTAGTAATGAGCTGCAGAAGGGAGCCGTGATGTGGTCTGCTGATGCCAGGGCCGGTTCTAGTCAATTTGGTGCCCTATGCGAGCACCCCGTTTTTTTGGGGGGTTTTTGCATTTAGAAATTGGCATCCGTAAACATAGTGTCGTATACCTGATCCAGTACCTACATACTGTATATACTGAGTGCCCATGAATAATCAGTGTCAATGTAAAGTTTAATGTGTTCACGTTCTAATTCTGGGATTTCCAGGCATCATATGGCGCCCCCAAAACATTTGATGCCCTAGGTGGGGGCCGGGGACCCCTGGGAGGCCGCCCGCAAGATGTTGTTAGGGGGGCCGCGGCAGGTGTGCTGAAAAAGTATAGCAAACCAAAATAAATAATTGAAAAATTAAATCACTAACACAAAGCCTACCAAACATAATCTAAACACTATTCCACTGAATTATAGTTGTATTGCATCTTTCAACAGTATGACTATTATCGTTGTTGTTTTATACATCCCTCACAGACCTAGCTGACGGTTGTGAAAGAGGGACCACAGGAGAAAAAAAGTGTCACAAACCCATGTGAGGGGGCCTTGGCTGGATTCTGCCAGGATAGAGGGGGCCTCGACGAGGTAAAGTTTGGGAACCCCTGCCCCAGGCGACCGCCTTGTCTGCCTATGGCTATCGCCGGCCCTGGCTGATGCCCACACCTGCAGGCAGCCATGCTACAGAACATCAAGGAAACAGCAGCAGGTCTGCTCTGATGCACCATAATTGCCTATGTGGTTGGAGCAAAGCATGGTCAGGGATTGTTCACTCACTCGTGGTGTGTTTCCAATAGTGGTGTCATCAATAATCGATTCGGCAATGCAATGCAATGCGGGCCATGGACAATTCGATTCAATGCGGCAAGTTCCAGAATCGATGCGGCAATTTTTTGAAGTTTCAATTACTTCCGTGGATGTTTCAGGAGCAAATGAATGTTCAATGAACCCCTTAAGACACGGCATTATAAATTAGCTGTTACCAGAATGGCAATGACCAAGTCGTAATGTATTACTAAAGGCCCCGTGCACTGTCATAGTAGTGTAGTACTATAGTAGTTAACTTTCAATGTCTATTACAGCGGGCCACAGGAGGTACGGCGTGCATTAAGGGGCTACATGAAAGCACTTCAAAGCATTGAAATCTGCAAGACTGATACAGAAAACAGCCAATAAAATGTTGTTCAGTATCTAACTACTTGTATTGCCTCATCATGTCTGATGAAACATTTGCTTTGCTTTCAGTAGAAATGTAATGCATTGCAATGCATCGTAGAATTGAATCGAATCGCTACCTCCCGAATCGGAATCGAATCGAATCGGGAGGGCAGTGCCAATGCACACCACTAACAGGGATTGCTCACTCACTCGTGGTGTTTCCAACGTACAGAGTAGCCAGGCCAGAGCACTTTTACCCCCCTTTGCAGTGCACACCAGGACTTTACTTGAACATTGTGTGAGACGAAAACTGAACTAAATGTAATTAAGAAGTTTATTACTAGGGGCGCTGGGTTACTATGCCGGCGACCCGGGTTTGAGTCCGGCCTGGGTCATTTGACGATCCTTCCCCGTCTATCTCTCCCCACTCATGTTCTGTCTCTCCTCCACTGTCCTGTCAGATATAAAGGCAAAAAGCCCTAAAAAGAAGTTTATTCAAATGTCAATGAACATGTAGGTATTTATTATCAGATGTGATCTGTTCATTCATCATCATCACTTTCAAATTGAAGTATAGCCTACTCTTATTGTAATGAAATTCTCTAATATGAAAAGGAGTCCAACGTCCCTCATCATTGCTTGATCCAAGTTACGCATTTTAAAATGTCTTGCTTGTTGCTCATTATTGCATGATAAACTCCCAACTGCTCTAGGTATTTTGGATATATGGTATATGGATGAAAAGAAAATTAACATTTAAAATATAGAAAAATACATTTGTGCTTTGGGAAATCGTGTAATTAGTCACAGATAGATAGATAGATAGATAGATAGATAGATAGATAGATAGATAGATAGATAGATAGATAGATAGATAGATAGATAGATAGATAGATAGATAGATAGATAGATAGATAGATAGATAGATAGATAGATCATCATAGTCTGAGATGTGCTGTATTGGCAGGCCTAATTTTGCCTCATGTCCTCTTTGACAATACTACCCCCTGCTGGTGATAAAACAAAATATGTAATTTTAATCATTTGAAATCTCAAGGACTTTGACAAGCTAAGAGAGAAGTTGAGAGGGGATGTGAGAATGAAACAGATGTAAAGCCGGAAAGGACAATAGGAGTAAAGGTAGGCATAGAGAGGGAGGGAGAGAGTGAGATCGTGCCATCCGAGACAAAAGCGCTCATTAAATGATGGTAGCCTACTGCAGATCGGGTCACCAGCTGGCCTATTCACTATTTGCTGAAAATACTCAACTACATCATAATAACATTGCTATGACAGTACCGCGAGCCTAAGTTCAGCCAATTTCAACATGCAGTTGTAATGCTCACTACTCTGAACTTGTCAGTACCTGAGGGTTTTTCTTTTTCTGACTTTTCCGAGATCCTGGTCATTGTAATGGGGACAACTAGCAAACAGTGATACCTTTTGGGAAAATATTTGGAGTAGGCCTATGTTAAGAATTAAATGTAAACAAAATCTGCCCCCATTAGAATAGCTTATATCTCGGAAATGGTTGAGCCGAAAAATGCAGCATGACAAGTCAAGGGTAACGTGAGCAATACAACAGCATATTGAAATCGGCAGAACTGGTCCTTTAAGTAAAAGATTGAGACATATAACCATTACAATTTTGGTGACAGTAAGGTTATAGCATAGGCTCGGCACTAAGGGGTTAAAGATGTGAGGATGAAGTGCTTGATGACAAACAGGACAGGAAAAAGAGTACAGGTAGGCGAGAGAGAGAGAGAGAAAGAGAGAGAGAGAGAGAGAGAGAGAGAGAGAGAGAAAGAGAAAGAGAAAGAGAAAGAGAAAGAGAGAAAGACGTAGGTGTTCTATGAGCCCTGCTGAGACTAAGATGAGCTTCTTGTCTGAGCGTGACCACGTTATGGTTGCCATAATACTTTAAGTGTCTGGCATCCAAAACCAATAATAACACCAATCAAACACACAACAGTGCAAAGCTTCATGAGATGGCAAGCGATCGCATTTTAATTTTCGAGTGGTGCATTAAAGCCAAAGCAATCCGGTAAAAACCTAATGACCTCGCAAACATGGCCGTAACTAGCATGGAGGACACAGAGGTCATGTCCTCTGTATTTTTTTTTTCAGTAATGTAAAATGTATCTATGATGAAAATAGATATATGATCAACAATGATACATTCACAATGTATATGCCACCCCTATTTATCCTCCAGGTAGTAATTGATGAAAAACTTAAGAGTTTGACTGAATGTTTGAAGCATTCTAAAGGTAGGCCTACAGTATGCAGGACAGCACACAGTATTTGACCCCAGTATTTAAAAATGTCTGGTTACGGCCCTGCACGCAAATGTCGTTCAGGCAGCCCACATTCTCTTCCATGGCACTTCTCGAAAGCGGGGCACCATCAAGTGCACTGCAGTGCAATCAACACCAAGCACTCATATCTCAACTGTTGACATTGTACAATAGTTAAGAGGCTAGTGCAACTCTTTGCTTAATTGCCTTGCTTTGTTTTTTAGTTCGTTTCACTTGTTTCGTTCTGGCTTGTTTTGAGGTATGATGCATTGCACACCTTTAGAGCGGTAGAGATAGCTTATCTTGAAATATGATTCTATTCATAACTGCTTTTCATGTTATAGGGTAGGGTGGGGTAAAACGCCCCCACGGGGCAATATGCCCCCTCACCTGTTTTCCCTAAAAAAAACACTAGAGGGCTTAAATATACATTTTCACTGTTTCTATGCATTACGTTGACAACGGGGATATAGGCTACAAATTGTCCAGAGAAAACGACTGAAACAAAGTATTTTTTGAAGGGAAACGATTTACAGGGCATTTTACCCCATCTCAGGGGGCGTTTTGCCCCACTGGTGGGGTAAAACGCCCCCTTCACACCCAGTTTTGTTTTTGTTAAAATATGAATAAACTATTAATTTGTAACAATTTCCGTGATGGATTATTAATCATGTCACTGCCACCAAATACTGTGACAAAAACTAAATCATGTGGCTTACTTCTGCTTAGAGAAAAGTTACACTTTCCTTAAGGGGGGCGTTTTGCCCCACCCTACCCTATCTTTTCCCACCAAGGGTGTTTCCCACCAAGGGTGTTGTATTATGTTGTTTCTTATTGCTTGATTATAGTGTTATAATCATCAATCAATATACAATCAGTGTAAGTATCCCATACTTTATTCACCATCCCTAGTATTGGTCCAATACTAACATAGGGATGGTGAATAAAGTATGGGATTCTTACACTGATTGTATATTGATTGATGATTAAAACACATTATTGGTCACAGGGGGGCAGGATTTGGCTGGTTAGCTTCGCCGATTAGCAAGTCGCCATTTTCGCACTTCCGACATTCACTTCGCTCATGATGATTGGTGGGTACGCAATTTTAGTGTTGGACACACAGACCTTTACAGGTCCATGCATCCAATGCCCATCTTCCATATAGCTTTCTGGTCAGTCAATAACGTGGCACGTTATTGGCTGAGTAAACTGTCGGCGGAAATAACTCCATTTTGGAAGCTGAAAAAACTTTCAATTTGGAAAAAAATCACTAGCCTAGCATTTCCCATTGAAATGACTGGAGGCGGGACTCATTCACTCTCTCCAGTTCTTATACTACCTCCATGATTGGTCCAATACTAACACTGGGGCTGGTGAATAAAGTATGGGATAGCCTACTTACACTGATTGTATAGCACTGGTGTCACTTTTACCTCTTATTGCACTTTACTTGACAACCTGCTGCTACTAAGTATTGTACCCAAACACAATTCCGTTGCCTTTTTGACAATTACAATAAATTCTTGAATCTGAATTGAATTCAATCTATATTGACTGATGATTGTATGGACAGAAGACAACATGTACAAATGTAAGCCTGTTTGACTCATTCATTTAACTTTAATCACATACAATATACTCATTTATACAGTACAAACAAAAATATCAGTTATGTGTAAGACACTGAGATGTTTGTCAGATTACAGTTACATCATATCTCATATCTCTCTATTCAATAATAAATTATGTACAACTCTCTTTGTGAAAGAAATGGCAATGTAATGTTTTGAGGTGATATGTTTCGAGGACATGACAGAAAGAGAGGAAGAGAGACAAACAGACGAAAAGACAAAAGGAAGGGGGGATCGGAGAGTTGAGAGTTTACAATCAGAGACCGAAGAGAAGAGAGAGAATACAGACATACAGGAAAACAGAAACGGACCCAAGGAGAGAGACAAAGAGACAGTGTATAAGCGAGAGAGAGAGAGAGAGAGAGAGAGAGAGAGAGAGAGAGAGACAGAGAGACAGAGAGACAGACAGAGAGACAGGCAGAGAGACAGAGAGACAGAGAGACAGAGAGAGGTTTTGTGGTTAAACTGCTGGACTGGGCAGATGTTGTCAGACGAGCGAGCGAGCATGTGAGCATGTGTTTCTGGGCGGTTGGTTGGCAGTGGGCGGTTGTGTGGTGAGTGGTGAGAGGCACAGGTGGGCTTCATCCATCAACGTGGAGGAGAGCGAGAGACGCGATGAGGGCATGAGGGACGTCACCACATGTAGGAGTCGTCGTATCTGTGGAACAGAAGAGACAAAGGGGACAGAAGAGACAGAGGGGACAGGGGACAGAGGGGACAGGGGACAAAAGGGACAGAAGAGACAGAGGGGACAGAAGAGACAGGGGACAGAGGGGACAGAAGAGACAGAGGGGACAGAGAGTAGAAAGGAGAGACAGAGGGGACAGAGAGTAGAAAGGAGAGACAGAGGGGACAGAGAGTAGAAAGGAGAGACAGAGGGGACAGGGGACAGAGGGGACAGAGGACAAAAGGGACAGAAGAGACAGAGGGGACAGAAGAGACAGGGGACAGAGGGGACAGAAGAGATAGGGGACAGAGGGGACAGAAGAGACAGAGGGGACAGAAGAGACAGAGGGGACAGAAGAGACAGGGGACAGAGGGGACAGAAGAGAAACGGAACAGAAGAGACAGGGTACAGAGGGGACAGAAGAGACAGGGGACAGAGGGGACAGAAGAGACAGAGGGGACAGAAGAGACAGAGGGGACAGAAGAGACAGAGGGGACAGAAGATACAGGGGACAGAGGGGACAGGGGACAGCAGGAGGAGGATCGTTAGAGGGCTTTAGGGAAAACTTTCAAGGTGACGATTTCTTATATCCTGTATGATCTGGATCATTGCATGGTGCACAGTAAATAAAAAGTGCAGAGTTAATTCATCACTTAGAGAGACAGTTTAACACCTTCTAGATAGCATTTCTCCCAGAGTGCTCTGTTAAAATTTAGCAATACATATTTTTTTAATTGTGAGGGCTTTAGGAAAAGCGTTCAAGTTCAACGGCATCTTATGTCAGTAAGGATGAGCATAATTGCATGTCATCTACAGTGGGAGTGAGAGATTGGGGGGAGCGCTGCCTTGGGTCGCAAATAAATGTGTAGCGCAGGTGCTCTTCAAGGGAAAGGGGTCAATAGCTTCAATATCATATAAAAAGGAAGGTCCAGAGGCAACTCTGCTATTTACTCCTTTTTTTATTTTCGCCACACAAAGGACTCGGGTGTGACACGAGTCAAAACGTGTCTGTGCCTGTGGGTGGCAAAATTTAAAATAGCTTGCCTTCCTTTCTATTTGATCTACAGAGACACAGATATTTCCGCCATTGATATGCACAAATGAACTGCATCAATCATCAGAAAAGCATGGAATGTACTGTTTATTCTAATCTACCTTTAAGAGTGTACCGTCACATCGGTGTGACGGGAATGTTTGGGCAGTTAAAGTTCTATAGAATTCTGTGCGTCATTCAATACAGTTTGGAATTTTAGAATCTTGCATTGTTATAGAACGCATTCTTTTTAATGTTCAAAATCCCACACTCTCTTAATTTTGAGATGACCAGTATGTTCAGCTTCAGCTTTCTATGTACGGGTTCCAGGGTTTCTCAAACTTTAACATGAGGAGGCCCCCCATATACCGATAGATTCCAGCTAAGCCCCCCAGACACGGGCAGTGCCACACTATTTTTTCTGTGGACTCTTTCACAACCATACTGTAGTCTCGATCTGTGTGTCAGTGCTCCATTGGGATTTATAAAATATCGAATTCCTGAGATGAAATAGATTAGGCCTATTATAATGCAGATCTCTTCTAATGGAAATAATGTTTAGTTTATTGTTATTGTTTATTATTATTATTTGCTATACTTCCAACCGACCGCGGCCCCCCTAGCACCCCTTCGCGGCCCCCCAGGCGTCCCCGGCCCTCACTTTGAAACCCAGGCATACTTAATGGCATCACTCAAAAGTCTCAGAAGGCAACATGCCTGCCTCTCGGAGGACAGACAGGTAGACGTGAAATGTCACGCTATTCAGATCTTCTACTATGAGTCATCTTCCAATGGCATGAGTCTCTCTAACAATATGGGCATACACCCACACACCCACACGCAAACACACACACATGCACATGCACACGCACACACGCACATGCACACAACCACACTAATCCACCTCCCCCAACACTAAAACAAAAAAAGTAAGTGGGGAGGCCTGGGATCGCGTCTGTCCCTCCCTGCTTTCCGAAGTGTGAAAAATTCATGAGTTTCTCTTCCTAGGTCTTTCCCATTAAGCAGACGTTACAGCACGGCACGGCATATCGGATCCCATGGCAGCCTGAGAGAGAAAGAATGAGGCTGACATGCTCCGGTTAGCTCAGGTGCTGTATGGGAGGCAAGCGTAGGTGTGCTTTTTTTGGGAATGTGGAGGCTGAATGTGATTGTGGGCTGAGGGAGAGGGAGGTTGATGTGGGTTTTATGAAATGGCATCATCCAAATCCGAAAGCATTTTGAGGGCACTCAAAACAAATAGAGCAGAGAGACTGTGTGAGTGCCTGATGTTGCTGATGCTGTCTGATAAGTTAAATTACAATGATCGGGGCCGGATCAAGAAGGCCCAAGGTCCCTTGGCTACAGGTTGCTGTAGGCCCCCACGGATGGCAAATTTTGTGACAAAACTGCATGGACGGTGTCCTAACTCCAACCCAAGAGGAGTATCAATAAGATTTAAAACTCTACCTAACATGGCGGACTAAGTTATCAATACCGCATCTTGTTTTTTTCCCCTTTGGCCAACTTTGGGGGGCCCTGGTAGGTGGGGGCCCTAGGCTGCAGCCATATCTAGCCTGTGCGTTAATCCGTCCCTGACAATGAGCACTGAAAGTTTCCACTCGAACCTTCTCTTCGAACATTGCCTCTGATTTATCATTATTGTTACTTGTTCTACATGCCGTGATGCCTAATATGCCATCACATAATCAGTATGCATCATGCTGGCACTTCAAAAACAACACTATCAACAAAAGGGCTGCTACATTACCAGATGCATTATGGGGTCAGATTTGTTTTACCATCATCTGCAATCAGGGCCGCTGACAGCTTTGGCTGGGCCTGGGACGATGACATCTGAGAGGGGTCTCAAACCCAATCAATACAATGTAATGAGGACCTTATTCTGGGGCCCCCTGTCTCTCCTTGGGCCCGGGACAAGTGACCCCTTTGTCTCTCTCTGTCTGCAATGACACTGGGTTCTGGTTGCAGTTTTTTAAATTACTGATTACATTACAACTCAGAGTTGAAGTGCCAGCCAGGATTCAGATTAGAGTTAGCGTAAGTACAGTCAGTGCGTAGTACCTGCTCTTACATTGCACATGTGCTGTAATAGGGGCCAACAAAATAAACTGTTGTTGGGGGCTTAGTGTGCTAAGGTGCCATACCATTATGCAGGGAACCTGCGTTCAATTCCCAACTTTCTAATCCTTCCCCATCCTCTCAGAAACCATTTCCTGTCTCACTATTATACCTGAATAGCAAAACTAGTACAGGCCAAAAATAATTCAATTAATTTCAATATTTGATTGATTTTTGTATACATGGGTTTGCCGTTTGTAAACAATCACTGACTGTGTGATCCTGGCTGTGCACTGTTCAACCTCTGATTGTTGGAGACTGCTGTTGGTCAAAACATGAGCTCACATGGTTGGCTGCTTAGCAGCATCTTTCCCCTCCTCACGACACGAATGTTTGTAAATGAAAAACCTATGTATTCTAAGAAAAGTCTGATTTCATGCTGGAGGTAGCTCTATTTTCTCACCTTGACCTCTGGTGGTGCTCGGTGCTGTCCCCAAACAGAAGCTCTGAGAGCATCCCATCAGCTGGCGTGGACCTCTTGCCATACCTGCAGGAGGGCACAGCAAACCAAACAGACATGCAATAATTAGTTGAAACAACACAAACTCAGCTTTAGTGTCAGTTCTGGCAAGTCAGGGTAATCAACTCTACTAGTTCCTCATTGGCCAGTTCCAAATTTGGTGCCTTTTAAGAGTTGTCCGTTTTGTTTCCAACTCTGGGGTGCATTTCTCGAAGGCGTAGTTCTTAGCATTTAGCAACTTGGGTAGTTGCTAATGGGAAATTGCATTGCAATCAACAAAGTAGCTATACCGTAGTTAGCAATTACGCTTTTGAGAAATGCTCCTCAGGGCTGCTCGCCTCTTCCCAAACCACCACCTGCCCAGCATCACCTTGTCACCTTGTGTATGACATGGCATGGGCTACTTCTTTTCATATTTCCAGGTCTGTTCAGGGGCGAATTGTTTGCTCTGCTAATCTTAAACAGGGTTGCCAGATGAGGCTGACGATTTCCAGCCCAAAAAATGCTCAAAACCCACCTAGAAGCCCAAAATCCCGCCCAATTCTATTGATTTCTATGGCAAAAATTGAGCGTGTTTTTCTGCTAAATGCCATTTTTACCCCCACACAGCCATCCAAAGCAGCCCAATTGGGCGGGAAACCGCCCAATCTGGCAACACTAATCTTAAATTGGCTGAGCATTCCCTATAGCGTACGTTGCTGCTGTCCCCTGAGTCTCTGTTTGGTGCTCATGGAAAACCAGGGGACTCCTCCGAACAGAGCCATGCTGCCAAATCTGATTCATAACTATTCAATAAAGAAGTTGCCTTCAGAATTTCTGATCTCTTGTTTTCTTATCTGTAATGCGCCTGACAGAACCAGGAGATGGGGTTGTCAAGTGGAAGAGGCATGCTCACAATAGTATGTTAGTTTGAACTTCTTTTAAGTTTTCAACTGGATGCTGAATTCCGCATTGTGCAGTAATAGCATTGTCCTTTACGTCTTCAAAGGGTGAAATTGTAAACCACTGTGAACAAAAGAGGCCTTTTAATCATTTTACAGTGGTTGACTTAAATATTGTTGTAGGTCTAAACTGACATGTCAATGGAACCACTTGAAACCATCTGTTGAGTTACCTTTTTCCATTATTACCAAAACAGTTGAAAGCCTGCAGCTTCAAACAGAGTTGTCTCCCATTTGAAATGCAACCAGCTCCATACACCCAGCGCCTATAAAGGTATGCTTAAAACGCTGCGTATATCTCACGCATGTTTTCATGTAGGAGTTCAGAGGTGTGTTTCATGTTTTTACAAGTCGACAACTTGAAGGCACTGTCTCAAGGCTGGAACAAAGAAATGCTTTAATTGCTGTGATTTCCTTTATTCTGTTTGAAGGGGGCGCTTTGACTAGGTCAGTCAGCTTTACTGGCAAGGCAATTGAGGCATGTATTGCATGTACAGCCATTTGTTGAATGAATTGTCTTTTCCCTTGTCTGTGTTCTGTGTATTCATACAGTAGGCCTATGTGTGCCGAAGTGTGTTTCATCCTTTTACAAGTTGACGACTTGAAAGCATTATCTAAGGGCTGAAACAACTGCTTCAATTTGCTGCGCTTCATCGGGCTGTCTTTGAACGAGACGCGGTGACTGGTTCGGTCATTTTTACCGACAAATCAATGGTGAATGGATACATGAAGCCATCTGTTGAATGAATTCTCTTTATTTCCATTGCCTGTGTTTGGCATCTGCGTCTGTGTTTGTTTCTGAGTATCAAAGAGAGAGCTGTGTGTGCGGTAATTCTTCCTTCAGCAGCAGGGCTGGCCTGGGAAAGAAATAGGGCCCAGGCACTTTTGGCTTAGAGGGGCCCCTCATAATTAGCGCCACAGAACCGAATCACCGGCATTCAGATATTTTCTGAAAATTGGGGCCCACAAGGGTGCAGGGCCCACCAGGAAATGCCCGGTATGCCAGATGGCCAGTCCACCTCTGGGGCTGTGTGTGTGCGTTAATTCTTCCTCAGCAGGCGGGATAACCTCAGGTCACTTGACTCTTCACAGGCACTAGATAAGTAATTACACGCCTCCTCCCAACATCAGTCACACCCCTCTGCTGCATGGTGGCATTTGTTTGATTTTAAGATTACTTTTGTTGTTGCTTGATGAGATTCAATTGATGCGTTTACTTTGTGCAGATGCGGCAGGATGGCAGACAGCAAGAACCTAGAAGAGGGTCAAAAGTGTGTTTTTTTCTTTCAAGGGGAATTGTTCCCTCCTGCTGTGTCTGTGTATTTAAGTGTGTGTGTGCATGCTGAGTATGAATGTGTGTGTGTATTGTATGTTTTTGTTGTGTTTGTGCATGTTATGTTTGAGTACACACACTTAAGGAACAAGCGACCTTGGGTTCCTTGAAAGGCGCTATATAAAACCAAGTTATTATTATTATTATTATTATTATTATTATTGTGTGCGTGTGTGTGTCCTCGTGTGTGTGTGCGTATGCGCCTCTGGTGTGTGTGTGACTGTGCACATGTGTGCGTGGGTGTGTGCATGCGTACGTCCACCTATCCAAGCGTGCATCCCTGTCTGTGTGCGTAATGCGTATCCCTTTGTAACTAAGTGTCTGTGTATGCTACGAGGCCTTACATGTGACAGAACACATTGCAGATGGATAAAAGCAATTACTCTCAGCTCCCTGTTCACCCTGCCGTCCTCTGATCTCCACAAGACACACTGCACTCCCAGTCCCCTACTTACTCAATTAGATACCTCCAGTCTCTCCTGTATAATTATGACATCAATACAACCCTTCTTCAGTCCCCTTGCTTTTCAACATCAAAGCCACCCAGGTTAATGTACAAATAATTATATTTCAGACAAAGGGCCATTGAGCCTATGTTGTTAACTTGTTTGAGTCATCACGGCAGCCGCATGGTCCACACACACCACTGAATTATGCCATTCAGGGAAGCCGACAGACAGGTGGAGAAAAGCGATCAGGAGACAGTTGGAGAAAGGGGTCAGTTGTCTCGGGCACAGGGAGAGGTAGGGGCCCAGAATTGGGGACTAATTACATTGTATACATTGTATGTATTGGGTGGTGGGCCTTTCAAACGACTTTCAAATGCCCAGACAAACCTGTCAGCGGCCCTGACGCCATTATTTGCCATAAGGCAATTTCTCCCTTTTACCCATCATACATCATTACTTCTCCCATTGAGGACCATGTCTTTACAACCACTCTCAAATGTAGCCCATGTTGCTTTATTAACTCCGCAATAAAGCATATTAAATCATTAGGCTACATCATCATGTTAAATAATTATCAGGCCTCTAGCCTAATAAAGCAATACTGTAGCAATACTACAGTTGATCAAATACTTGATACTTAAAAAAATGTGAGTGACCATAAACAAACGAACTAGGCCTAGACAAGACATGGTGCATACAATTATAAACATAAGTATGATGGTGAGCGGAAGCAAGATTTCCGTTTCCTCCAGAGATGAAAACATTTTCAAATAATATCATTAAAAGTCCCACAATGGAGCACCGCCACGCTCTATCCAAGGTAGGGTCCTTTGTGAATAGCTAATCAGGAAACAAACAGCTCTGACTAAGCATCGCTAACTACAAGCAGCAAGGCAATTTCTGTAGCCAGGGGAACACATTACTGTCACTAGGTTGGCAATTAAACCCAATTGTAACTGCCAGTGCCGTACTCCACTTAACCCCTTGTCGGAGGGAAATAATGCCGGGTGAGACAGCGCATCCCTATGTCAAATGCGTGTAGCGTTTTCGGCCCCCTGTGTAATTAGCAGGGTGGGTGGTATTCACTTGTGCATGTAGGCTACTGTAAAAGCTCCTCTGCTGATGATTATACTCGTTTTTGCGCCCTGGAGGAGGATTAAAGCACAGACGCTGTGGTCTTTCATTTAATGCAAATAATTATGAATGCTCGCCAATGCTTCTGGCAAAAATGTAAATGCTAAAATTGGGTGTTGCTAGGAACGGGAAAGGCTAAAACAGCAAATCTTCCTTTGTCTTAAGTAGGCTTTTTTATCCAGAAAGTCCATAACAAGACGTCCTTCAGTACGGTGGACTTATGTGGTCAAATTAGCATTGTGCAGTTTTGTTTATCATTAAACGGAACCTGATACGATTTTCACCATTTTCAGACATAACATGTACGTAGATATGACGTGGTCAATAGTAGGCCTACAAGTCAACAGTTGTTGAAATAGCTTACAGTGGGAGACCCTGAAGTGTTCATCGCAGTGAAAGTCAACACGCAGAAATTAGCACTTAATCAAAACACTTAATCAGAAGGCTGCGGCAGAATTCAATTCCATGCCACTTCCCGCTAATCAAATCTCATGGTAGAAATTGGAACGCAGATTCCGCACAAAAGTGGACATAATTGTTCAGATAATACGAACATGCTTTGTGAGCCCTTATTTTTTGATTCCCAACCAACAAGTGGTTGCGTAAAGGGGGCAGGCCAGGCAGGCAGGCTGTCCCTAATGCAGAACAGAGAACTCTAGCAACGACCTGTCCCGAGAGTGTCCATTAAAGCCCGGCTCGGATATCCATTCTAGCATGTCCTTTGGCCTCCTTTCTAAAGTGCAATTTTCTCAACCGGAATAGCCTCGTTAGACACACCGAGTTTTGCGCGCGAATGTGAGGCACTTCCAGCTGCTAGACAATTTCCCGCTCAGAAACCATCTCAGTTTCACATTTTCACCCCGCCGCCGAGGCGATTATGGCAATATGAAGACAGAAGTCTGCACCTGCGACCTAGAAGTAGCCTGCAAGCCCTCAAAAACAATCCATGTTTATTATTCCTATCACCGATGACCCAGTTTGGAATTTATGTGTGTTTATGATGGAGTTCATTTCTTTTACACTTTGGCCTGCTTTAGACTACTTCTTTCGCTTTACGGTGTGGACAATTTACGAGTCCTATGAGATCAACTGAGACACGCTGTCCCTCGAAAGATATTAGGCTTCAACAATATCGATTAAATAAGAATGCCATACGACTTGTTCTTTTGAAAAAGTAATTGCAATAGTCCCATTCATAACACAGATACCTTTATACCTAACTGGCAACAAGTGCCTCTTGTTCGTGAGCAGATGGTTCTTCTAACTGTAATAGCAGAAGAACTGCGCGAAAAGGTAAGTGTAGCTAAAGCGCATGTAAAATATATTTTCCAAATATCTTCCTAAATGTTTTCCACAATAAATTCGCCTACGACACGGCAGCAATAACTTCCCATGGAATAAAGTGGTGGAGGCTAAATGTTTGTCTAGTGTTTGTATCAGCTACATGAACCACTTGTTTGATAAGGCTTTTTGGAGTCTCCAAGCGCGCACTATCGGAAAGGGATAGTGTTTACGCATTCGATCAGGCTAAATACTGTATATGCCCGGTGGAGTATTTGACATCGTATCTAGACTTGCCTTCTGTACAATTTGGAAGTAAATTGATGCTCGGAATGCAGTTTCACATATCGGTTTGAGTAACTTTTCCGGAGGTGCGTTATCCAATTTGTGCGTGAGCCATGGTGCAACGCATCATTTTGTCCATTCGTTTTGTCTTTTTACTGGGAGATATACCACTGTCTTAAAAAAGCATACTTAACCCCTTAATGCGCGCCGTACCTCCAGTGGCGCGCTGTAATAGACATTGAAATGTAACTACCATAGCACTACAATACTATGACACAACATAGGCCCTTTAGCAATGCACCACGACTTGGTCATTACCATACTGGTAACAACAAATGTATAAAGCCGCGTCTTAAGGGGTTAAGTCATGACAAGAGACACCCACACACACCCATTCCCATTTTGTAACGATGCTTACCTTTGCCGCGTGATGAGGTTGATGTAGTGTCTCAGTGCCGTGTAGTACTTGGCCAGTTCCTCGGGTGGCGCGTCTTCCCCGGGGTTCTCTGGTTTGGGTGGGTACGCATCCACAAAGGTGCCGAGACAGATTAATACGCACAGGACAACTGCAACCAAGGCTGTCCAGGGTTTCAACATCATGGCCATCTGTCAATAAAATCAAAACCGTTAGTTTAGTTAGTTTTAGTTTTAATGCAAGTATTTGACATTGTATTGTCCAGCAACTTAGATGATTGGGGTGCGCTTGGTTACCAAAATGGTGTGCCAAAAAGTTGCTTCTTAAACCATCGCCAATATATACTATTTGAAAAGTTGGGCAATATTACATTTTATCTGCTTCGTTAGATGAAGTGCAGGAATCGACTTACTTAATTATTACTGGGCCTACATTATTTATTAATTGCACTATTAACAGAACACATATAACCATGCACCACGGTTGGTTTGCTTAACTGTAGCCCACATCGGAAGAAATTGTACGAAATTAGACGCCAGAGAAATAGCTGAAATAGTTTGACAGGTCTCGAATGGTAACACGCCAAGCAGTCGCAGAGTTGGATACCGACGCTCTCCATGGTGCTGAAACTGGACGCGCGCATCTAAGTTCAAGCATGGATTTCCATAGCGGCACCCGATAAATCCAATCCAAACAGCCTTTTCTACAAGGCTTTAAAAATCTTACTATGTGTCATGTTATGTAGAAGTTAAACTTCTTCTATGGTTATTTGTGTGTTCAACCAGTATGCAACCAACATCCAGACACCAGCCAACCAACAGACATTTCCAAATAATATAGGCTGTACATTTAAAGGGGTCCTATTATGCTTTTTCATGTCCACTACCCATTTATTGGGTTACACAGCATCTGTTGTATGTAAAAGCTTGGTGAAAGCTGCATTTCACAAATTGGCCTCTTGGGGGAGAATTTCTCTGCCGCAGGAACGCTATTTCTCAACTGTCAGAGAACGCGTGGTTGGGTTTTCAACATTCTATAGCTTTTGTTTCCGGTACGGGTCTACGTCATGCTGTACCTAACATTGCTGCTTATGGGATGGAGTGTTGACGATGTCACAGACCATTGCAGAGACAGTAGACCTAATGCGCATTTGTTCATCGCAGCCACATAGCCTAGGCCTATCTGAATTTGACAGTATTGTGATGAGATGTATCCTATTTGTGAATACACCACTCAGTGTACAAAATAGTGTAAATAGTGTAGCCTACAAGGATAGTGTAGGATTTCGCCATCCACAAGTTTATTCCATTAAGCATGTTTTTTTTTATTTTTTCAATTCATAAATCGGCTCCGTCAATAGGCTACAGCATCGGTCTAGACTGGAGGCTACACTCACCTGTGGCCCAAGTTATATATTTTTGTTTCATTGTGATATTAAAGCTGCATTTTACATTGATAAAATACCGGTTGGTAGCCTATGGCTAACGGATCAGAAACAGTTGAATGAGGAAGGTCGAAAACAGGCAGAACGCGTTAACGCAGTTGCGCACTGAGAATCCAAAACACTTCCAAGTGGGTGAAAGACTCGTTTTGCATATGCTGTTGGCAAGACTAACTTTTGTTTGGTAAGATGTGAAAACCCTACACTTGTATTGCCGCTTGAAGCATAACATTAATTAGAAGACGTGCGCTGATGTTATCCAAATAGGTATCACGACATGACCAGCAGCCGTTTGCATCAGCAATGTTGGCAAGGATTAGCCAGTTAGTATAGGCTATGCGTAGGCTACAATTCAGTAGGCCTAATTAAAATGCAACGCAGTTTTGTTCATCATATCTGCAAGAGCAACGTGGATATTGGCTTGACGTCGTTTAAAACTGGTCGAGTCGTCGGGCGGCATGCCAAAAATAATGAAACTGAAACGGATAGGGCCTATTGTTAGGCTATATAAAAAAATCCTGTCCTGTCGATAAATGCGAACAAAAAAAACACGAAACCGAGACTAGGCCTAGGCGTTATTATAAGACCCAGTATGAAACCAATCCATCGAGGACTGCCCATTGCGCTTCCAATCCAGTGGGCGCATAATTTCTGCCGGGGACTAAATAGAAATGCAGTTAGCCTACTAAAATGAAACCATGCACCTGAAAATACATTGAAATGTATTTTTATGAAGCATAGCCTATCACCATTGTGCATTACGCCTACAGACAACGAGCAAACAGGAACTCATTTTTAAAAGCCAACAACGCGTGCGCTCAGTAGCCTATTCAGTCTGGCTTGCAAATAGACCACAGGACGAATTTGAACACGGAGTTCATATCACAAATAGGGTGTCACGATATCACTGACAGACGTTGAATTGATAGGTTTGAGTCCGACAAGTCGTGCCCTTGTCTTACTGGGCGCACTCTTTCAATTTCGGACTGCGTCTTTGACAGCCAGATGGGGGCTGCCGCGGGAGCGAAGAAAATGTCCACAACTTCGCTGAATAAATATGCCTATCCTTTGAACTGTGTACAGCAATTGCAGATGATTAGCTTATTGGATAGCCTATTTTGTGAAGGTTAACTTGTCATTAACAAGGGAATGTGATCTGATTTCAATCCCAGAACATTCTTTGTGTCTTCAAATTTCCACCTGTCAACAGCAGATCTAGACTTCTCCCACCTAGACCAGCGCGACACTTGTCTGTTTGCGAGCAGTAAACTTGGCTGATAACTTCAACTTTAGGGCTACAGTATGCAAGGCTAGGTTAACAGCGGGTTAACCAATCAGGCCCCTACTGTTGCGTTAATAATGTTTGAGATAAAGATTCTTCAGCGCAGGATATCAGAAATAAACAAGACAGCGCAGATGGCTATTAGTTTAAAAAAAAAAATATATATGGTCACAATCGCGTTATTACGCATCATATGCAATATGCGTATATTTCATGAAACCTCAAATCGGAAGCAATAGCCTGTACCCAGCACTTTCAACCCTTTCTCAGATTAATGGCAGCCTAATTGTCCCAAGCGATTTTGAAATCAAACTGAAGCCCATGCACGGAAGACTCGCATTGGATAGGGACTGGGTTTCAGCAAATGACGCAAGGTGCACAAATAACAACGTGGGACTTATGATGCGTCCTTTTCAGATTAATTGTGGACATTGGGTGAACTATTTGGCTGTCAACTTTAGACATAGGCTACAGGGTTGGATTCCAGGACAAAAACAGCTGTGCTGCTGACGTAATATTAGTAATAGAATGCTTGATGAAACGCTCCATGCTGCGTCGAGATTTCAGAATGTTGAAGGGTCTAACATTCTGCACTTCCACTCGTTTCAAACAGGCGGCGTAGGGTGCATGTACACAATGATAAAAAATAATGGACATGAAAACAAGTGATCATTCAAAATTAACTCCACTAACCACAGTAAAGCAAAATATTAACAATGAAAGTTATTCTAAATAGCATAATAGGGCACCTTTAAGATTTCTCGTAACGCTCATTTGGCAGCTGCTTTTAAATACAGTGCACTAATGTGACCACAAACATACGTTCAAGTTTAGACGTGCAGTACTTACTTTGTAAAAATGAAAGGTACAAATCACAAGCAATTTCTCAAAGGTGCGTCCTAGGGATGATCTTCCCGGAAAATCTGTCACCCAACTCTGCCTTTGGCGATGTCTTTTGTCTTTGGCGATGTTTCTTCAACCCAACTTGGATCCTTTACGCCAGTGTTGGTATGTTGTGCTCCACCTGTCGCTTCAGATGTTTATATAGGGATATCTGTCTAGGGGGGGATACTACTACCCGTGACAGAGGTGCGCGCAAACGACACAATTCCTCCCCCCGCGAGTTTCACGTCACCTGATGATTAAGTCGGTGTTGGTACAAACGCAACCTTCCTCCTTGACAGAAAATAGCATTCAGTTTGATGGGGTCGTCTATGAACCGTGACATTTTGGCCCATGACGACCTATATGAACAGAGACTTTTTGGAAGGCAAGATGACTCACTACCTGTCACTGATGTACTTTTTTTGTTGTAAAAACAATTACTCTGTCGTGATGGAGCAGGTAACACAAATCCAACGCCAATTCCACAGCTGTTTTACGCATTTATTGTGTCTTCACTCACGAGTGAGATGCTATCATAAGTCATGGATCTCAACGGTTTTCTTCATGTATCTCGCGCGTAACGGTCTTAAACATCATTTTGAACAAATGCACTGAGCAGTAGCCTAAGAAATGCAAAATGGAAGCACTGTAGGTCGGCAAGGGGTGTGATTATAGTTGGTGTGGATAGTATTTAGGTGAATGTAGTTCTCCCCCTTCCCCTTGTATGACGTTACACAAGCCCACTTTATGTGCGTGGCCAACTTGATCCTCAAAAGTTTCAATAATTACCAAGATGTAACATCGCAACACTTATGCGTAAAATGGGTCTTCCCTAAACGCCCTAAAATATTCAAGTATTTATTTTGTTGTCTTTTTTTGGATATGCTCTTTGAGAAGCACGTTTCCTACAGCCCTTTTCTTTCCCTCAAGCAGTTTGGGGCCACGTTTACCAGGAAGAACCATCAGGAGACGCTATGCGTGAATTATCACAATTTAGCCCGTCAGGCAATAATAGCACTTGTCTTTGAATCTTATTGAAGTGCACGGAGTCCTTCAAACATACATTAAATTGTTATTATATCAAATGACATTACATGTATCAAACATGGGCCGAGGGTGCCAGCGTCAAAACTAATTTGTCACACTTTTGTCCATTCGCCACCGGAGGAGGGTTGACTGTCAGGTGATGTTTGTATCCTAGCTTCTAAGATGTTATGGCATGCGTCAATGGACCCGTTATTCAGATACCATGTCGAAATTTCAGATAAAGGCAATTATTCGGAAATGTCAGGCAGATGACTGCCATCAGCCGTAGATACTGTTTCTGCCCACGTGTCCACAGTCCACACTAATGTGCATTTCATTTTGGCACGCTTTGCAAAATACCCCCAGAGCCCAGAGATATTAGAAGTTTCTTATACTTGCCCTAGGTATTTCATGTTAGAAAATTAGAAAACAGATAATGTAACGTGCTGTGTCAGACTGAGCGTGAGTGTTTATGCGTGCGTACATGCGTGCGTGAATGCGCGCTTGCGCGTGCGCGAGGGGGTCCACTTTCATGGAACCAAGCCCTATCAATTTCAGTTGGTTCATTTGGCATATTTGTGAATTTAATAATACACACATCACGAATTAATGTCTGCTTAGCTGAGGACGGAAATTGGAGTCATAGGGTAAACATCGATATGAGGATGTTTAATTTATAACCCGTGGCTATTCTCTTGAAAGACAAAGTGTTCGACACTCGAGACCATGGTATTGCGCATGCCAGCACGCTGTCAAGCACACGGGTAGAAGTTTCCTATGAAATCAAACTCTAAGTCAACAAATAAATGCGATTAAAACCTAATCTACAGTATAATGCACATTCTGTCGACTGGTTTAACAGCATAATAATACAAAAAGAAACCCACTTAAAACCAGGCATTGAACACTCTTGGCACGATATCGAGGCTAATCCTCCTTACGCAGCAGGAACTCAACCAACTGATATTACCCCAGTACGTGGTGTTTGTACTAACACCCGTGTCTGTCGAAGATGAGCTGCGGGTGGGGGTCAGAAATGTATCAAATCCTTCAAAGGAAAGAGAGGGTCGTCGTGGAATCAATATCAATAACTAATTCCAAAGAATCTGAACAAGAACAAGTGGGTGGAAGTCTGGTACATATATAGTCCATATCGTATTCAAATGGGTGAGCAAGTGACTATATTGATTAATTGTCATACATGCTGTTCAGAAAGCCTACAGCACACACACACACACACACACACACACACACACACACACACACACACACACACACACACACACACACACACACACACACACACACACATGAGGGAGATATTGAGCCCTGCCCTGACTCTGCACACAACCAAGGAGAGTGCCAGTAACACACACACACACACGCACGCACACGCACACACACACACACACACACACACACACACACACACACACACACACACACACACACACACACACACACACACACACAGAAATGATTTTGACCATTATTATAGGTGGCAAGTTAATGATTGAGAAGCTGACATAGGGTGCAATCATTGGTGAGAATTGAATTTGAAGATGTGTTGCTATACTCTGGTCAATGTATTACTCTGGTCAGTGTATCGCATTAGTTCTATAGTGTCTAGGGGTCCATTAGCCCAGTGGTTCTTAACCTGGGGTGCGGGCACCCCCTGGGGGTGCGCCAGAGATTTCAGGGGGTGCGCAGAATTTTGTTTGTGTTGAGGTTGTGACCAAAATTCTGCTAGCGAACATTAGAATTAGGCCAAATTAAAACATATTTTGGTCCCCATGTATAGTCATTAAGGTATTGATGAATGTCTCGAGCAAAAATCATTGTAATTAATCACTTAAATCTTTTTTTAGTGCATATGGACTTGTAGAAGTTTGGTTTGGGGGTGCGCGGCTTGTCTTGGGCACAAGTAAGGGGGCGCGTTGAGAAAAAAAGGTTAAGAACCACTGCATTAGCCTGAATCCCGCCAGACACTTGTGTATTTCCCTTAAACTTTGTGAGCTCACACAAGGAAGGGCAGTCATGGGTAAGTGGTTAGGGCATCAGACTTGTAGCCCAAAGGTTGCCGGTTCGATTCTCAACCCACCAGGATGGTGGGAGAAGTAATCAACCGGTGCTCTCCCCCATCCTCCTCCATGACTGAGGTACCCTGAGCGGGTAGGCAGCCTGAACTAAACGTCTGCCCAGTTGCACGAAATATCTGATTGGGTTGAATGGAACGTCCTTAGGTCTTTCACGGAACGTCCACAGGTCTTCTACGAAACACCCCAGGCCTTCTACGAATGGTCTCAAGTTTTGAACGGAACGTCCGATCGGAAAATTGCATTGAACGAAACTACCGGTACCCCCCTGAGCATGGTACCATCCTACCGCACTGCTCCCTTGGGGCACCATTGGAGGGCAGCCCCCTTGCATGGGTGAATCATAAATGCAATTTCGTTGTGTGCAGTCAACACTTGTGTGCTGTGGAGTGCTGTGTCACAATGACAATGGGAGTTGGAGTTTCCCAATGGGCTTTCACATCACTTTAAATTTGTGAGCTCACACAAGGATGTTGTGAAGCGAGGCGGAACCCATCCATACCCAGAGTCAGGTCATCTCACAATGCATTTTCACTCTAGCAGACATTTTGTCAGATAACATAACTCCCCTCTGTGACCTCACCGTCCCATTGCTATGCACGACGGCTCATCAAAACAACAGATGCCTGTGACATCATCAAATCATCAATGTTTTGTCCAGTGAGATCGCCTGATGTGATGTAACACCAGCCAGTCACTTCCTATTCGCAACGAAGTTCCTTTTCCATGCTCTGGTTGCTTAACCCACTCATGCACACTATAAAAACATGATGTAATGAAGTGTGTATCTCAACAGAGGCTCTACAGCCTCCCAGTGGTCATTGGGGGGCCCGAGGGGGGGCATTGAGAAGGTTAGGGGGGGGGGGGGGTAGTTACAATTGAGTTGCATTATCTATTTTATTGTTCAATACTAAAGGGGGCATTGGTTAGCCAGGCCGCGCCCTCCTAGTGATGCAACACCCTCAGCATTGCTTCTAGTCAGGCCAGGAACTATACAAATATCGTTTCTGAGCTCCGGAAAAATCGGGAACTCCTCCCACTTTGTGGAAAAGCAAACTACTTATAACAAACCAAGGGAGGCGGGTCAATCATGCAGTTTGGGAAATGTTAATTGTCATGCTCTTCGTCAGAACAAGTCTCGAAGTTATTTTAGAGTCAGTGATAATCAGGCTAGGCATTGGCAGGCTTATGATGAAGTCAAGGGGGCGTTGGGAGGCTTATGATGAGGTCGAGGGGGCTTTTGTTCAGAAAAGTTTGAGGACCACTGATGTAATCAGACGCTTGACAAGGGCGGAGGTCTAAAATTGTAGTCCACACCCACCCCCTTTCTACTGTAGGAGCGGTAAAAATGCAGGGTCAGTTCAACACTTAAGCCAGTGGTTCTCAACCTTTTTTGAACAAACGCCCCCTTGGCCTCATCACAAGCCTCCAATGCCCCCTTGACCTCATCATAAGCCTGACCACGCCCCCCTCTAGCATTAACAAATTACATGTAAATGGACTAATGTCAACTGTATCCTTCTCAACGCCCCCTAGAGCTCCCCAACGCCCCCTGGGGGGCTGTACTGCCCCCGTTGAGAAACACTAACTTAGACAGTCTATTTAACATCTTCTGCAGTGTATTTGGTCTCTGGGTACTCCCTAAGTGTTGAGCTAGCACTGCATGTTATACTGTGTAGAAACTGTCTCCCTCTTCACGTCACACCATGGCGTTGGAAAACAAGTCCAGAATCCCAAGCTGTGATTTATTGACGAGAGCAAGAACAACAACAATGACAGTATCACACAGAGGACATGATGATTCATCAATGTGAGGTCACTTCAGATACATGGGTGATTACGAACGTTGCTGGAAACATTCTTCCCCTCCCCATCTCGTAGCCCGCATAATCATCTCCTAGCCTGCCCACCAGTGGAATGCTGCGATAGTCGTTGAAAAAATATACATGTAACTACCATAGTACCACCAGGGCTGGGCGATATGGAAAAAAACTATATCACGATATGGATTACTTTATATCACGATAACGATATATATCACGATATAGCAAAATTACATACATTTTCAGGTATTCTCTTTATTTGCTCTTTATTTTTTCATGTCGCAAAACAACCTTTCTTTAAAATGGATCTTTTTATTGTTATTTTTACAGTTACATGAACTTATAGTGTGTATTGTGACAACATGAAATGCAATTAAATGATATTCAATTGTATATAAAAATACTACCACGATATAAACGATATAGGAGAAAGGTCACGATATACACTTTTATATCACGATAACGATATATATCGTCATATTGCCCAGCCCTAAGAACCACTGTACATCACTATGACATTATATCTGGCCTTTAGTAATACAATACAACTTGGTCATTGCCGTTCTGGTAACAGCAAGTTAAGCCAACCCCCTCTAACCAACCCCATTACACTAGACTATGATGAAATCATCAGCTTGCTTGCACAATGCCCTTTCTATTCCGTGTGATTTTTCTGTCGATGCAGTTCAAGGGTGTCCCTTCCCACTTTAGTCGATGAAGCCGTCCGGCCGCCCCACGTCCATGCCACGTCAAAGCCACGCCTGGAGATAGCTGCGGGGTGGCACTGACGTTGCCTATCTAGCTCCCTCGTACATGAAGACCCCCTACTGTAAACAGAGAAAGAGAGAGAGAGAGAGAGACAGATCAGGCCAACCTAGAGAAGACACAGAGAGGGGGGCGTGAGTAAGATAGAAAAAAAGGGATAGAGAGAGAGAGAGAGAGAGAGAGAGATATCACAGTAAAAAAGTGTGTTTGTATGTAGAAAAATCCCTTTGGTCCCTCCATGGACGTGTAAGGGAAAAGACGTCATCCGTTCTGCACACTCATTTCTCACAAGGCCCTCCAGGCTGGCTGATGAGGTGCAGTGTGTCCCTTCTCCCCCACCATCCCCCATCCCCCATCCACCAGTCTCCCTCTCTCTCTCTCTCTCTCTCTCTCTCTCTCTCTCTCTCTCTCTCTCTCTCTCTCTCTCTCTCTCTCCCGCTCTCTCTCTCTCTCACACACACACACAGACACACACACACATCCTTGGGGTGTCGTGGAATCACTGCCTCTGACACACCTCAAGACACATTTGCCACCAACAAATGAGCACAAACATAACCTAACATGCACCAAGCCCAGGGAGCCCATGTATCATTGAGATGCAAACTCTGTTCGGTTCTCACATACCATTTGTGCCATTTGTGTGGAGACCCTAAACTGACGAATGCCTACAAACATTGCTTCACTTTAGTTTTGACGCTATTGTGGAGGCAAGCCAAGAACCCCACTAGCCTGACTATCATCGGCTTTGAAATCTCTCGAGACTTGGTCTGACCAAGAGCATAACAATTTACATTTTCCAAATGGCATGGTTGACCTGCCTCCCTTGGTTTGCTACTGGTTGTTTACTTCCCGACAAAAATGGGAGGAGTTCCCAATTTTTCGGGAGATCAGAAACAATATTTACATTGCTCTTGGCCTGACTAGCAATGCAGAAGCCATTGGGCTTGGCCTGGCTAGGAACCCACAGAAATTAACCGATGGAATGCTTTGATTGGATTTCAGCACTGCACTTGTGTTTCGTGACTTCTCTTGCAGTGTAATTACTGTAAGAGAGGTCGTTAGACCAACCTTGCCATTAGTGTTTAAAAGAACATTATCTATGTTGAAAGATTTAAACAAACAACAAACGGACTGTTGCTTAGAGTGTGTGCTCTTTGGCAAAAGAATGTTTGTGTTGTTTAAATGGTCTCTGAGCCACGGTAGGCCTATACATATACGTAACAGACTTTGCAAATCCAAGTGCAGCACATAATAGATTGGAAAAGAAAGCGTTAGAGATAGATGCATTTTGAAAGATCAATAATTTATCAGCACAAACAGGAGAAAGCAACAAAGGGGCTTTTACCAGTAACATGTATCAATGGGCCTACACAGTATGCAAGAGGTTTTCATGCCAGTGCAAAGATCTTTGAACTAGAAAGCTAGTGAATATCAAATAATCTACAGTAGCAGACGTGTGTTGACCAGGTGTTATTTAGAAGTGTGTGGTTAAGCTTCTGGTCATTTTCGGACATGCAACTGTAAAGGCTCTATTGTCTTCCTTTTTGTCTACATTTCAGTTTGGCTTTGCATACATGTCCCTTAGTAGTAGCAAAGAGGCTTGAGACAAGAGGGCTTACTCACGTCATAACAGCGTAGTACGAAATGATGGCGAGGGGGTATGGAAATTTTATTTTTCTTCTACGTTCAGTATTGGAAGCATCAGGGAAGCATGCAATGACAATTCTG
The DNA here is from genome assembly GCF_034702125.1 of Engraulis encrasicolus. Classification (NCBI taxonomy): domain Eukaryota; kingdom Metazoa; phylum Chordata; class Actinopteri; order Clupeiformes; family Engraulidae; genus Engraulis; species Engraulis encrasicolus. Next base: position 48,490,461 of record NC_085858.1, on the reverse strand, counting down.
CGAGGGTCGGAGTGTGCAACAGGTCATAGGACAGCGTGAATGTTTGTCAGCTGTCCTTAATTACCCCCAGCAATTACTGCTGACCAGCTTCCGTTAATTTGGCCACAAATTATCCATCATGGTGTCACCCCCACTGACCATGCACAAGGGAGTACGCAAATTGTATCCATCGCACCCACTGACCAATGACCATGCGCAAGGGAGTTAGTTTTCCATCCTCTCGTGTCCTCAGGCAATGCCCCCGTACTACACCGTGGCCAATGCATTTCCCCCCGAGAGATTGTTCTTCTGTTGAGTTTCTTTGGTAGTAGTGGTGCGTGGAGAGATGGGCCAGTGTGACGACTGCGAGTCCTCCTTGGCGCGGCTGCGCTGCATCACCCCACTGATTGCAAGATCATTGGCACTGATTGTGATCCTGGACACCTGCGAGGGATCACCTGTGCTTAATTACCTGCCCCTATATATACTGGACTGCTGCCACTTGCTCCTGGCCCGTGAGCAGTAGGCTCCACGTCGGCCATTTTTGCTTTTGGTTGGATTTATTTCGTTTTGTTAACTTGCAAGATTCTTGAGTAAAATAATTTTGGTAAATTTGAAAATCTTGTTTTGGGGTTGTCTTTTTGGGTACTTTTTGTTACATACCTTGAGCCGCATGTAACAGCCAGCAATAGCCAAGACATGATTACATTTATTCATCCTTCCGGGAGGCCCCAGTCACACCAGAGCTCACCTCACTTGTGCTGGGAAACAGTGCCAGGTAGAGGGAGGGAGAGAGAGAGAGAGAGAAGGAGAGATAAAGATGTCGTCGGCCATGCGGAGGGAAGAGGGATCAGTGAGTGGTCTCCATGTTGTGTGTGAGATATCCTCTCCCAGTTAAAGCTAGCCGGCCTGAAAATGCAGCTGGATAAAGAGCTTGCTCCCACAGATTATCCCTTCACAAAAGGCAGTTTAAAAATATGACCTGGGGATGCCTGAGCAACCCCTGCGACAGATATTGAAGACACACGCGCACACACACACACACACACACACACACACACACACACACACACACACACACACACACACACACACACACACACACACACACACACACACACACACACACAGGCATGCACACTCACTACACACACACACATATATACACACACACACACAGGCATGCACACTCACTTTCACTCACACACACACACACACACACACACACACACACACACACACACACACACACACACGCTGTGAAGTTTTATGGCAAGATCTCCTGAGGGAGGATCAGGGAAGAGGTCTGATATTTCTATTTACGGGAACCACCAGCCTGTTGTCTAGCTGTAAATTGGCGAATGCGTTCTGTCAAATCGGACATTTCAAACCAGCTGTGACATATTGAGGAAAAACCTCTTTTAGGAATGGGAAGACTATAGGTTTATGTGAGCGGAATGGGCAGACTATATAGGTTTTACGTGCCCATGTGTATTGTGCCAGGGCTGTTAGAGTGGAATGCAATGCTAAAAGTGTTCCCCTCCCATTTCATACCCAGCACAGATAGCAGGCCATTTTAGAGTGGTAATTTAAAAAACCTGTACAGCTCTGTAGCCCTGTACTCAGGAGAGTTCGCTACTTGACAGGGGCATATGGTGTGGATCCCAAAAGGAGAGAGAGTGGGTGGGGGTAGGAGGGAAGGTGGAGAGAGACTGAAAAATCTCAATTTTTTGCTAGAACAATACTCTACTCTCATGTACCAACGTACGTCACTTCCCAAAAACTGCCTCTGCAACAGCTGGGACTCTTCATCTAATCTCCATCTGTGGGGGATCCAAACCAAACCACAGGAGAAAGAAAAACAATGATAAATAAATAATTAAATAAATAAATAAAAGATGAAAATCCACGCCTGGGCTGGAAGGAAGGCATTGAGCAGTGCTGTGCGTGTTGGTATTGTCTGGTGGTGAGGCGGATGGTTCCAGAGTGTAATATTGTGTAATTTCTGCCTTGTGGCTGACACAGAAAGGTGAAGCTTGTCCCTAACCTGATTTTAGCCCTATTACGATGCTTAGCTGGCATCATGGTGGTGAGGTCTTTACATGCCTCTGGCCTGGTTCTGGTTCTGGATTCCAAAACGTGTCATCCTATGCTGGTAATGAAAAGAGCGATGAGTCACAGAATAGGGAAAGAGGGATGAGAGAGCTTTATGTGAGGAATGTAAAGCCAGTGCAAACTTTCATACATCCTAGAGACAACTGTGGAAATACTTATTTATTAAACCCTAAACAGAGAAAGGGGGGGGGGGGATTAAAAAACGTCCTTTATTGGACCAAATGTCAAATTATTACAGAGCCGTCAGTACATCATTTTTTTTCCAAGCGGAGGAAAAACAAAAAGACAAAAAAACAGTTCCCTCCTCACAGCCTCAACACAAACTTCTCATCCTCGTCCACCTCACAAAGCATTCCTCTTAGTCCCCAAATTCCCCAAAAAAGACATAACATCATTCACTAACTTGTAACAGACGAACTCCACCTTGACCCTACACCCCGCCATTCCTTTTAAAACTTCCACAGAGAGAGAGAAAAAGAGAGAGCGAGAGAGAGAGAGAGAGAGAGAAAGAGAAGAATACATAGGCCCCTATCATCACGGCATCACAAAAAAATCCTGTTGGAACCATACATCTCCCTATGACAACAATAAGGGTAATAACAACAATCAACGTTGGGTTATCATTGTCAACAACCATACCATTACATCATCTCCAGCAACACCATCAACATCAACATCATGAGATAGGCGAATGATGATGACGATGCTTATAAACAAGATTAAAACTGTGTTGTTAATGTGTCATATGTAGATATAGTTATGCCAGAATGGCCTGAGGAGAAAGGGTTATGTAAAACAGCTATTAAATGTCTAGACGGAGACCTTTCCTATTGCCCGCCAACAGACACAGTATCACTTTAGAAACTGTATATGAAATGCAATTGCAAAAGTAAATTATATCCATAATGAAAAACGAACATAATCTTCAGATATGTTCTAATGATCAGTCGAGTGCTATCTTCCCATCATAAAAGAGAGAAAGAAATCCAATCACACCCAAAGTGAATTATCTCTCCAATCTCAGGTATAAACACGGACGCAAATGGAGAAGCGTGAAAATGACGAATGCGATCTCGCCATATCATAATATCATCATCATCATAATACTTAGTCACTCTCGATATTAAAGTGCAAAGAGATTATTAGTCTGTTTTCCTGATGTACTTTGAAATGCAAAGTCTGATGGGTTAACAAGACAACTTTCAAAAGAAAAGGGAGCATTGGACTATTGATGACACAAGCCTGAAATCACAGAAGTGTCTTTATGCTCTTTATTTCACAGACTTGCCTATTGGATTATCACATATGATGTTTTTGAGTAGTTTGGCCCAAGAAGCAGTGTCATGCAAAGTCTCCCTTAACCCTCTGAGGTCTAAGGCTTTTCAGAGGCTTTTAGGCTGCTTGCACCACCCTGACATTTTCAAGTATTTTCATTTCATATATATATATTTGGAACCTGGAAGGTCTGAGGTTTCTAATGGTGTGACTTATATGTTTCAATGACAAAAACTCACAGAGTTACAGCTTTGTTTTTGGAGACCAATTGCCCTCTGCAACATGCAGTTGTAATGCTCACACTACCCTGGACTTGTCAGTACCTGAGTTTCTTTTTTTTTCTTCTTCAGCCTTTTCCGAAATCTTGGTCATTGGGGACAGCACTTTGTTTACATTTCAAAAAAACATTTTCATTTATTCCCAAAAACATCCGAAAAGTTATACAACATCAGCAGACAACTAGCAAACAGCGATACCTTTTGGGAAAATATTTGGATTAGACATATTATTTATTTTTTAAATGTAAACAAACGCTGCCCCCATTAGAATAGCTCATATCTCGGAAAGGGCTTAGCCAAAAAATGTGGCATCACCGGGTACTGACAACTCAAGGGTAGCGTGAGTAATTGACTGAACTACTCCTTTAAGAGGAAGTAAAAGGAAAAGTGTTACTTTCCTTTTTCCATGGATGGCTGGAATAGGTTTGCCAGATGGAATTCAGCTGCAGAGACCCAAAGTACCACTAGCATCACCGTTTTCACTGGTGCAACATAAATCCTGTGGTTGTAGCCCTCCTTCCATGCAAATGGGATTGCCAGCGATCCCATTCACTATTTCCTAAAAAAAAAAAAGGCGTAACTACATCATACCAACATTGCTAAGACATTACAGAGAGTCCTAAGGGTCATTACCATTTTTGTGACAATAAGGTCATAACAGTGCATGAAAGATTTCAATGTGCATGTGTGTGTGTGTGTGTGTGTGTGTGTGTGTGTGTGTGTGTGTGTGTGTGTGTGTGTGTGTGTGTGTGTGTGTGTGTGTGTGTGTGTGTGTGTGTGAGAGAGAGAGAGAGAGAGAGAGAGAGAGAGAGAGAGAGAGAGTTTGTAACTAGAGAGAGAGAGCGCCAATGAGTGTTTGTAACAAGAGAGAGAGAGAGGGAATGAGTGTTTGTAACAAGAGAGAGAGAGAGGGAATGAGTGTTTGTAACTAGAGAGAGAGAGAGAGAGAGAGAGAGAGAGAGAGAAAGAGAGGGAATGAGTGTTTGTAACTGTTATGTAGTGGAGGATATGTTTGGGACCGGTTAAATATATTCTTCACACTCTGCGTCATGGTGCTCGCTGCTCAGACGCACATTGTTTGTCAGCGTGTCTCAGTGCCTGGTGACTGTGGGCGAACTTGACAGAGCAGAGAGACCTTATACGTAGGCCATAGCCGTCAACTGCAGGTATGACTAAACAATCCCCCCAGGGAATGTTTGTTATTAAAGATTTTACTGTACTTCTATTGCATGTTTTAAATGTTTTAAATTCATGGGCAGCAGTCATGGGTAAGTGGTGAGGGCGTCAGACTAGTAGCCCAAAGGTTGGGGGGGGAGTAACTCCTGCCAGGTTGGTGGGGGCAATAATTAACCAGTGCTCTCCCCAATTCTCCACCATGACTGAGGTACCCTGACCATTGTACTGTCCCGTCGCACTGCTCCCTTGCGTCGCACTGCGCCATTGAGGCTGGCCCCTTGCACGGAGTGAGGCATAAATGCAATTTCGTTGTGTGCAGTGTGCACTTGTGTGCAGTGTGCACTTGTGTGCTGTGGCGTGCTGTGTCACTATGACAATGGGAGTTGGAGTTCCCCAGGTGGGCTTTTGGGCTTCTGCAATAGTGCAGTTGAACCTCCCCCACAGACATGACTAAATGATCACACATAACACTTAAGTACACACACACACACACACACACACACACACACACACACACACACACACACACACACACACACACACACACACACACACACACACACACACACACACACACACACACACACACACACACACACACAAAAGGTCGCTGACAGAGTTTACCGGGCCCAGGACAAAGTAACCTAAAAGGCCCCCTATCTCAATACATACAATGTAATGGGGTCCCAATTTTGGGCCCCCTCTTTCCCTGGACCTGGGACAACTATCCCCTTTGTCACTACCCCAACCCCCCCACTCCCTGTCGGCTTCCCTGCACACACACACACACACACACACACACACACACACACACACACACACACACACACACACACACACACACACACACACACACACACACACACACACACACAGAGATGACCACACACACCTTGGTGAGATGACCACACCTTAGTGACAACCGATATCACATGATATCACAAGCATGCACAAACAAGCACTCAAACACATGCACACACACGCAGACACACCACGGGTAACATGGTCAGCTCAGCTGTCATGGGACTCCACTGACACAGCGTCCACGTCACTGTCACATCCCCCTCATCCCTCCGGCCCCTCTCTCTCTCTCTCTCTCTCTCTCTCTCTCTCTCCCGCTCTTTGTCTCTCTCTCTCTCTCTCTCTCTCTCTCTCTCTCTCTCTCCCGCTCTTTGTCTCTCTCTCTCTCTCCCTCTCTGTGTCTCTGTCTGTCTCTCTCTCTCTCTCCCTCTCTCTCTCTCTCTCTCTCTCTCTCTCTCTCTCTCTCTCTCTCTCTCTCTTTCTCTCTCTCTCTCACACACACACACACACACACACACACACACACACACACACACACACACACACACACACACACACACACACACACACACACAAATACATTCACCCTCCCCAATCAAACGATGAATAGCTGTACAGTCTGCTAAAGTCTTTCCTCAGGACAGTATTTTGTGTATAATGTATGAATACAAAGTGCTGTATTAGTATTCGATGAAAATCTCTCAACACACACTCACGCACACTTGCACACACGCATGCGCCTGCACACACACACACACACACACGCACACTCACACTCACACACACACACACACACACACACACACACAAACACACTCACACACGCACACACGAAAGTACGCACACACACACTGCATATGAACAGCACATCAGAGAGTGGTTCAGTGATTCGGTCACACATACACAAGCTGTGTTTGGCTCTGCCCGTGTACTGTTAGTAATTCACCCCATTCAAACACCAGCGTGGCACACAAATGCACTGCTGAAATGGCAAGCAGCCAGGGCTTGTTTGCAGAGCCGGCGCTAGGCATCAAGCACACAAGGCAGTCGCCTATGGCACCAAAAATGCCCAAAATGTCCCATAGAGTTACAGTAGAATGTCAAAGAAAACAACCCTCTTTACAGTTAACACATGGATAACGATTATGCATGGACACAACACAGATTAGTTAAGTCAAGTCAAGTCGGTTTTATTGTCAATTTCTTTACATGCACTGGTCATACACAAAATTGAAATTACGTTTCTTACTTTCCCATGCAGACAGACATAGACTCTACACTCTAGGTGTGGACATAGACAATTAGACATAGACAGTATACATACGTAGTACAATACCCATACAGACATACAGTATAAAGTGCAAGACTGGGCAACAGCAGACATACATAGAACGGTAACACTTTATTTTAGGGATACATCTATTAGCACTAATACATACAATGTACCTGTATAAGTAACTTGTGAGGCATGTACAAAGCAAAATCAAATATATGTTAGGCATGTATTCGCAAATGTCTTGCACATGCACAATAA
>NC_085858.1:48425803-48478303 GCF_034702125.1 Engraulis encrasicolus | reverse complement strand
ACCGCACACTGGTATTCTTTGCTGGTAGTTTATTTGGTGAACAACACGTTTTGCTGTTGCTTCATCAGGTTCACTCTGGCCTTACCCTTGACAATGTTGCATTGCATTATGTGTGCCAGATTAAAGCATTGTGAGTGTTATTTGCCAAGTGCGAAAATCATTGGTAAAAAAAAGAATAGTGCTATTTTTCAGATGCCTACAGGTACAAGTCTCACACACAAATACTGACGGAAGGTCCAATGACCCTCATGTCTGACCTTCCTATACCAGGGACGCGGTCCTCCTAAAGCCCCCAGGGGGTCAAGCCTGGCACCCAACCCAGAGAGAGAGGGGACGCTGATGGGGAGTGACAGACCCCTCTACAGCCTCTCCATGGAGCTCTGCAGCACCTGCTACCTAGGCCCATGCACCAGCTGAACTCAACAGGAAAGGTGTGTGTGTATGTATATGCAGAGAGGAGAGAGAGAGAGACAGAGAGAGAGAGAGAGAGAGAGAGAGAGAGAGAGAGAGAGAGAGAGAGAGAGAGAGAGAGAGAGAGAGAGAGAGAGATTGCATCTTGTGTGTGTGCGTGTGTGTGTGTGTGTGCGTGTGTGTATATTTGTGTGCGTGTGTGTGTCCTGTATGTGTGTGTGTGTGTGTGTGTGTGTGTGTGTGTGTGTGTGTGCGTGTGTGTTTGTGTGCGTGTGTGTGTCCTGTATGTGTGTGTGTGTGTGTGATTGACCTTCTTGTAGCCACATGGAAATCTTGGGTGTGCGCGTCTGGTTTGTGCTCGTCAGCGGTTGTCCCAGATGTGTTGTCTGTGTTTCTTGTCTGTCCTGCGTTTTGCACATCTAAATTAGGATAACAGCAGCTCTCTAGTTCTGACGTCATACTGACACATTTATGGGTTGTTTTGTGCAAAGGAATTATATTGTGACTGTTAGATATCATGAAAAGAAAGGATTTTATGAGGAGATTTCGAATAAAACATGATAGAAACATCATCATCATCATCATCATCATCATCATCATCATCATCATCATCATCATCATCATCATCATCCTCATCACCTCCTCCTTCACTTCCTCTACCTCTTCTTCCTGCTCCCTCTTTTTCATCTGACATTTTTAATAATCGAATAATTCAATAATTCTCATCATCCTTCAGGCGTTACACTGGACCCCTACCTAATCCCAAAGAGGACCTAAAGGCCAGTGTTCCTAGTTTTACACAACGAAAACAGTTTCTGCTTTGAGGTCTTACACATGACAGATCATAAACGAGAACAGATGTGTGGCCAGTGTTGAGTTCCGCCAGTTCTGAAAGATTATTAGTTTTTTATTATGTAGTTGACTGAAGATTGACCCATCTGTCAGGATACGATTCACGGGGAAGAATGACTGTACAGAACTGGAGTAGTCAGCCCCAGTCAAAATAACAAGCAACACTTTGACATGACGCACATGAGCCTAGCAACAAAACAAAAAAAACCCTCTCTCTCGGGTGATATTTAATAATCGCCCCATCTTCCGATTGCGAACTTTGTTTTTGACAGGCCTAGTCATCTGTCTCCATTCGCGCCAATCACGCCAGCGTCAATGTGGTACACGACACGCTGTCGTCAAAATATTACCCGCCGGCTCGGCTGCCCCGGTCGTGGTACCTAATCATCAACCTGGGGTAAGAGAATGTCATTGCAGGCGAGGAGTGGCAGTCCATCTCTCCCCAGTGAAGCTGATAAAGGAGACCGTTGTCATGTCTTAATTAACTTCCCCCCACCCCTACCCCCTATTGCCCAACCCAACCCAGCCTAGCCGACAGGCCTGTCACAATCAGGCAAGCAAACTAGCCAATTGCCTAGGGCCTCCCATCTGAAAGGGGGTCCCTGGTAGGCTAATGACTTGGTTATGCACTTATATTCAAACGACAGCAATAACTCATTTGTCAGTGTGGCAACACCTCCCTAAATTCAATAACCAAAAAAGGGACCCCTAGTTGGAAGAAGTAGTTGGAAGAAGAGAAATGTGCCCCAAGTCTCTCTTTGCCTAGGGCCCTCCAATACCTTACAACAGCCCTGCCAACCAACCGAATCCACTGTACACATAACACACTCTCAACTCTCTGACAGTCGAGGAATATAAAAAATGACATTATTATACGACAAGGAATTTAAGGACATTCGTTCAACATTTAGTGACATTTATAGAAAAAATATTTTTGCGTTGTCTATACAGCACACACAAACCAGCAGAGATGCATGCAATAATTTGCATGCTGATATATGCTTGAAGTGACGAATAATTATTTTCTTTCTGTGAAGAGAGAGGTTCCGAGGCACTCTGTTAAAAGTCCTTTATTGAGATATGGACATCAAGTCGACGCGTGCAACCTTCTTCAGGGCTAATTAAAAAGTGAGATACACAGGTGTGTTATTTTCTTTCTTTCAAGTCTTCTTTTGCTTTTATTTAGATAGGGTATAGTGACAGGAACGCGGCTCTCCACGGGGCTGCCATATTACCCATATATGGAATGTGCACATCATCGTGATGCGCCACCTCCAGATTTTGTCATTCTTTTTTCAATCAAGTATTCTAATATATATAACTGATAATACTATAGATGTGGAAAAGATGCAAAACATTTTCTGACATATGGAAGATATACAGAGCCTAATTTGTGAGTTTGAGGTGGCAGTTATCCTGCCTAAGCAACAGTAGCAGTAGTCAGGCATTTTGTTGATAAATATTTCTCTGATCAACACAGCATTAAAAGCATTAAAAGTTCAGACATTAACTGTCAAACTTCTGATGTGTTTTGTCTACGTATAGCAGATAACTGTTTGCTTTGACACTGACAAGCTCTTTCTCGGAAACAATCTCTGCAATACACTTAACGTAGCAGCCATCAATCATTCTTCCTGGAACTGAATGCTTGAAACTAAATAAATAAAAAAATATAAAATAATAATCCCTAACACCCTAACATTTCGAAAATCGAGGCCTTCAAATCAATTTCCTAACAATCACTGCTCATGCGGCTCCTTTCAATGAAAAGTAATCATGGCTCTTTACCTCCTGTGGGTGAGCAAAAATATATTCCCATCCCCAGACAGTATACACATTAAAAAGCAGTGTTAATTCAACACTTAGAGAGTGCTTGGGGACCAAATACACCCTAGAGGATGTTAAATTGACTCTCTAAATGTTGGCTTAACATTATATATTTTTTGTGTAGTTGTTGAATGATTCTGCTTTCCAAGGCGAGGGGAAGTGAATGAGTAGAAGAACTGTCATTGTCATAATCTGTCATTTTACATGGCAAACTCAGCAGGGCCACAAATAATACCTCGAGGTCAGAGGTGTTTCTGGGGTCACTCATTTAACCCGTTAAGACACGGCGTTATAAAATTGCTGCAACCACAATGGCAATGACCAAGTCGTATTGCATTACTAAAGGCCCTGTGTCATGTTATAGTATTGTAGTGCTATGGTAGTTAACTTTTCAATGACTATTACAGCGTGCCACTGGAGGTACGGCGTGCATTAAGGGGCTACACAGAGGTACTGCTCTACGAAGGCCAAGTGCAGTAACTACATATTCTGTCAAAATTGGGTTGGGAATGAAAATGGTCCTTAGGCTACACCAGTGTTAATTTTGTCAGCTTTTTTTTATTTAGTCGTAGTCTTAGTCACAATGACAAAAAACAATTTTAGTCTTAGTCATATTTTAGTCATTGCCTTCCCAATTTAGTCTTGGGAAATCAAAAAAGGGCTTTGACGAAATATTTTAGTCATAGTCCTGGTTGAAGAAATTAACACTGGGCTGCACCTCCTTTATCTTGTGAAAAAGCCTTATGGTTCAGATGTGTTCCATTTTAGAGATATTGCTACGTCAAATTTGCAGTAACTACAATATACAACCTAATACCGAGGCTTTGAAGGCATTTTTCTCAGTTTCAATGTTGGCGTATAGTTACTGCACTTTTGCCCGAGTAGTAATAGTACGTACTTTTACTAAGTAATGACAACGCTACTCCATGCACTTAGATACTTTAAACACCAGTTATTCCACTGTACCTAATGAGTTAAACACAGTGTAAGAGCACTTCTCTACTGGTTCTCTACTTCATACAACTCTGCATTTAAAAGCCCAAGGGAGAAATAGGCGAGAGGGAAAAGTTCCTGCTTTGTCATATCAACAGGTGAATACTTATTAATTGGATGAATAAATAAACACATGCACAAATATATTTTTTTTATATATAAAACTCCAACAACAGGATTTCAGCAAGCCACATGACAGAGCTGTCCGTGATTAGGTGAAAACTTTGACCTGCCATTGTTCCTGCCATTGCATTGCTATTTCCTGTTTTGCATGAAAATGGCAGTTTTTAAGTTCAGGAAGTTTTATGCTCTTTAAACCAAATTGGGGTTAAACAGTTCAGCTCTCGACTGAAGTGAAGTCTCTGCTGACAAAGGCCGGAAACAACCTCCACTGCACCGGCCTGGAGGTAGGCAAGTCTACCCAATAACACACTGGGTAATCCGTAATCTCGTTCCTACCAGACCTCTGTGTTTGAGCTCCAGAGCCCCAGGCCCCTTGTAGTGGTGCGCAGAACTACACATCAGGCAATAGCCAGGCAAGGAAAGCTGTGGCATCATGGATTGAAACAATTTTTCAAGACAAGACTTACCTTTTGTCCTGTATAGCACAGTTGTATAAAGTGGAGGTACTCATACAGTGTGCTGTCTACCTCTTTAGATCAAGTGGAATAACTAGTGTAAAAACTATGTAAGATCATGTAGTAGTGCTGTAATTGTATCAGTGCAAGTACTTCTATTTCCTCATGGGTCAGGGGTAAGCGGTTAGGCCGTCACACTTGTAGCCCAAAGGTTGTCAGTTCAACTCCTGACCCGCCAGGTTGGTGGGGGGAGTAATTAACCAGTGCTCTCCCCCATCCTCCTCCATGACTGAGGTACTATGAGTCCATGAGTCCTGCCACACTGCTCTGTGGGGTTTTTCTTCATTAATGTCAGACAGGCACTTTTGGTCCGGTGAGTTATCTGCAGATTTTATTTGACTGCTTCCGATAGGGAAACAGGGAAACATCCTAGCGAGAGACACCATTCTCGCTGATCCTAGGTAGGATGCACACCAGCCTGTGTCCTCGTTGTGTATTTTATAGGTCTTTGGCCCACCCAGGCCAGATGCTTACACATGCTAATTAGCTTGGCCACACCCCAGCTCACAGCCCCCACACTCTAGCACAGTTTACCCAATACTTAACACAACTGGAACTCTATAGATACAGTCACAGACATATACATACAGTCATATACACATATCTCAATATTCCTGCATAGACATGTACATATAATAATCTGCATATGAATCATATAAGAATAAAACTATTACCACAGCTCCCTTTTGGGCGCCATTGGGGGCTGCCCCCTTGCACTGGTGAGGCATAGATGCCATTTCATTGTGTGCTGTGTGATTACTGTGTCACAATGACAATAGGAGTTGGAGTTTCACAGTTGGGCTTTCTCTTCTACTTTCTCTTCTACTTTCTCTTCTACTTTCTCTTCTACTTTCTACTCCTCTGCTGTAGAGTGGGTGTTATACACACTGTAGGTCCCTTGTCCTCCTGGCTTCTCTGGCCATGAGCACTGTGCCAATTACTGGTGGCATTTGGGTAATGTTCCACCACCACCCCATGGCACCTAGCCCCCGTTGGCTGGGTTAGACTTCAGTGTCCGACTGGCATTTAAGCCTACCTTCATTTTATTTTTTATTCCAAGTTGTGCTACCCACTGCACATTTGTTGTGCTGTCCCACTGGTCTTTAACTAACACCAACTATTCAACAGTTGTTATGTTTCCACCAATGAGTCATGAATTTGACTTATATAATAATAATAATGCTTAATAATAATGCTAATAATAATAACAATAATAGCATAGCTTTATTTGTGCATGTACATTTATTTATCCAATTAATAAAGTATTCACATGTTGATATATGACAAGCAGGAAGTTTTTCCTCTTGCCTCTTTAGCTAATAATATTGCTGTAGGGCTATGCCTGTATAGGCAGACAGGCTATAGTGTACATATGTTTACATGTTTCCCTGTGGGGCTATGGCTGTATAGGCAGACATGCTATAATGTATGTTTACATGTTTCCCTGTGGGGCTATGGCTGTATGGGCAGACAGGCTATAGTGTATCGTCGCTGTCCAGCAAAAAACACTTATCTCCACTTCTCATTGTTTTTTATGTATTGATTTATAAAACCACATTTTCTAAAAAAAATAATCATTGCAACATTAAAGTTGGCTACTAAATTATTTATCATACACATATACCCATGGAGACTGACCAGTAGTACTGTCTTTTATTTTATAATAAATAAAGAACAAACATAAAAAACTAAAAATAATAGTGGAGATAAGTGTTTTTTGCTGGACAGCGACGGTATATTTGTTTAGATTGTTTCCCTGTTTCCTTGTTCCGCATGTACTGTACTGTATGCTTCTTGTGTGGTCCCTCTGTGGTACCTAAGTCTTGTTGTTTGTTCATTGTAAACATTGTAAATCCTCATTCTCATCTTCTTTCTCATATTTGTTGTTGTGAAGGCATTCGGTGCATAGAGCAGACTTATTACTGGTTGTGTTTCTTGACTCTAACCAAAGAAATGATTTTGTAATGGCATCGGTATCACTAGGTTTCTCTATCTATGTACTGTACGTGCCAGTGCACTTGCCAGTGGATATGTACAGTGATTTGTAGATGAGTTTCCGGCTCGTTTGCACAAACCTTCTGTGGAATGTTGTGTAATGCCATTTACGTCACTACGTTTCTGAACTATTGCATCTGCCATGCAGTGGAGTTGCCTGTTGAAATGTCCAGTGATGTATAGGTGACGTTGAGGCTTGTTTGCGCAAACTTTCAGTGGAAGTTACTCAAAGAGACCATGACTTGGCATCCAATCAATGTCTCCGGAGGAGGTTTCTAAAGTGAGTCAAAGCCAGTGGGGATGAGAGTGAGATTTCAGAGAGTACCCTATGGTGTGCTTTAGTACCTCTTGCCAGACAATCGCTGTCTTAAAGGAGGATTAAGTGGCCAATTTCATAATCTATTAATTTTTATTTTTAAGAGGCCAATAACTAAGATTTAGTACATCCGGATGCTTGAGTGATGCACGTAATAAACACAATATTATGATACCGCTCTTCTCTTCTCAGCTGTTTGCCTGCGGTGTTGTCAGTGTGATCTGAATGGCCATATTATTCAATATGGGGCAGCCTTGGCCTAGTGGTTAGAGAGTTGGTCTTTCAATCTAGGGGTTGCCGGTTCGAATCCCCCCTGACCTCTCCCTACATCTCCATCCATGGCTGAAGTGCCCTTGAGCAAGGCACCTAAACCCTCATTGCTCCAGGGACTGTAAACAATACCCTGAAAAATACAAAGCGGATTCCAAAAAAGTTGGGACACTTGGTATTTTGTGAATAAAATAAAAATGCTGGCATTTTCAAAACATTCAATATGTTAATAAGGTAGAGCATTGTGTACAGACAACATATCAGTTGTTAAAGCCAAGCAGAATGATTGTTTTGGGGTAATTATGTGATAATTTAAAATTTCACCCGTGCAACAAATTCCAAAAAAGTTGGGACAGGGCCAATAAAATGCTTTTTATGTTGGATAAGACTAAACACAACACAAGGGAGGAGACTTAACATTTAAATACTTTGACTAATGGCATGATTTTATTTTAAAAATAGATATTTTGATGTGCGAGACATGATTTCAGTAGCTCAACTGATAGGTGTGTTCTTCGACTTGTTTACCTTCTTGTTATGCTTAATACGTGGCATATCCTCACTGCAAGAAAACAAATTTGTCACCTGTTATGATGGAACCACATTGTTGGAATATAGTAGAGATTGAAATTTGCCACCATTATGGGGCAATATCTTAACACTGTGCTCCAAAATATAATGCCTTGGTAGCTATGTATGCTGTTTGAAGTCTGAATATATCATTCAACCCTCATTTTAATGCTCTACATGAGTAAG
This sequence comes from Engraulis encrasicolus, assembly GCF_034702125.1. NCBI lineage: Eukaryota > Metazoa > Chordata > Actinopteri > Clupeiformes > Engraulidae > Engraulis > Engraulis encrasicolus. Next base: position 48,470,245 of record NC_085858.1, on the reverse strand, counting down.
AAGACCATAACCAAGGCATCTCTGCACCCCTTTACCATCACATATGCAGTCTTTTAGACTGACCACTAAATCAAGCTGAAGTATTCATTTTCTTCATAACCTGGAGGGTGCATGACTCCATGATTTTAAAAAAGAATGAACTATTTTCCATTCTGTAATCAGGGGACAGTTTCACATGTCTCCTAGGTCCATATAGAATGAACTTTGCCACTTGCAACTCTGTTTAATGTCTGCATCATGTGCCTAAATCAAGTGTTGTGTTTATGGTCATTTTTTCAACAGCTGTCATTGTTGCAGTGTCATAGTTGGCTTATTGACGATGGGTATGTCATGATCTCATAACTCGTGCAATGATTTCACAGAACTCTACATAACAGAAATAGGCCTTATATGCCTGCAATTTTGAGAATTCAATCTTTCTGTGTAATAGATCAGTAATTAGTCCCTCAAAATCTTCGCTTCTGAGTGCCACAGCCGTTCTGTGATGGTATTTTATCGGTGCATTCATGTTGGCAGTCAATATATTTCCTTTCAAAATGTTCCTCCTTGTGTTATTTTTAGAATTATTCAACTATTACAACATTTTTTGGCCCTGTCCCAACTTTTTTGAGATTGGTTGCATGGGTCGAATTTTAAATGACCACATATTTCCCTCAAAACAATGCTTTTGCCTCATTTTAACTGTTCCTATGTTGACCTTGTGCCGTTGTTCATCTTATGCATGGATTGAATGTTTTGAAAATGCCAGCATTTTGATTTTATTCACAAAATACCAAGTGTCCCAACTTTTTTGGAATCCGCTTTGTACTAGCTGTAAGTCACTTTTGAATGAATGAAAGCATCAGCTAAGTGCAATATAATAATAATGTAATAATAATATGTCCACCAACCACAGCCTGAAGCTTGATGCATCGCTACACTGTAAAAACATCTATCGGCCCACGCTATTAGCATTTTAAGCCCCTTCTCTGGGTTGTCTGCCATGTGGTTCCTACAGAAATGTTGATGTTTCCTACAGTCTCCATTGTTTGTCAAATGTGTGATTTGTTTCAGCCTGCAGTAGAATGGCTCCCTATAGGCATTCCCAATCCTGTTCTCAAACTAAAAAACTAAAACTAAAAAAAGTGATCCTGGATATATAAACTGCATAAACAATCACAATCTATACTCAAGCTCACTAGGTGGTCAGTGAAGTCATAGAGTCATTATTTATTATTCATACAGAGATGAACATAAAAATAATCACACATTATGCAAATAATACAAGACACAATACAAGACAATAATGATACATAATAATACATAATATAATACAAGACATTGCAAATGCGCTTTATCCTGTCCTATGATACTGTGTAGATGGATGAATCGGTGTTTAGAGGAGGTCAAGCGTTGTAGCAGCCATTTATAATATACTGTAGCCTACCGTAATAAAAAACACCCCACATAACACAAACACAGCACAGCCTGGGGTAAGTCATAGGCCGCTACTCCTGGCCATTATTTGAGAGAGAGCGTTGGATCATCAACTTTTTTAACAGCCATATCAGCCATGAAAACAGAGCACTTTAATTAACCTGTAGCACTGGCTGGCATGAGGAATGAATACTCTACAGGGGGTGGGGGAGTGGGGGGCAGGGCATGAGGCTGCTGCTACCGCAAACCAGGCGCGGAGTGGCCATCGGGAGATCGGGGACTTGTCCCGGTGGCGATGGTGCAAACCATAGGAGATTTCTGGAAGGCGCATGAATATTGTCCAATCACGTTCGCTGAATGTTCGCGGAAAACCCTGGTCCAATCCCAGGCTTTGTTGGTGTCCTGTTTCAACCACAGCGAGCACGACGACTACAAACTTCCAACGGGATTATTAATAACTAAAAGCAATTATCACAAGCAAATAAGTAACACGTGTGTGTGTTTATTTTCGATTGTTTAGGTATTTTTGCGTCTTGAAATGGTATTGTGACCCTGCAGCTTAGCTAATTTCTTGTTTATGCTAGCGGAGTTTTGCTAAGCTAGCTAGCAGGGCACACTAGGGTCAATGGGAAGACAGGCTATGGTAGTAGCCCCTGTAATCCATAACCCAGCGATTTAATATTTTTTCTCTCTAATAAGTTTTTTTTTAAAACTATATTTAGTTACTGTTAAATGTGTTTATTGTAAACCCCTGACTCTGTATGCTGTGGGAAGAGGAGTGGGAGTGCAGCCCCAAGCCCCAGGGTGATAATTGTACTGTGTGGTAATCCAACAGAACCATCACTAAAACATTGTATCAATCTTCACCTGTCTCGGAGTCATCTTTATTCCAACTACAACACAACGCAGATTTAAATTCCAACCGGTTACATTAAACGGTGTCTAACTTTAATCTGTTTAATAGTGCAATAATTGCATAGAAAGGTCTTATATTTGTCTTTTTCGGCGTAGTTTTTTTTCCCGACTGCGATGAAGCGATGGCCGCCATTAAACAAATCACAACAAAGCCTCTGGTTGGACCGGGGATTCATTCCTCGAACGTGATTGGACGCTTCCGAGTCGCCTTCCTGAAATCTCCTATGATTTGCACCATCGCGTCCCGGTGGGCCGCGGCCGCGAAATATACCTCAGCGGCCGCATTATGTTCTCAGCCGGCCCTAAAGTGCTTAACCACATAATGTTCTCAATCGGCCCCAAAGTGTTTATGTGAAATAGCTATGATTACCTAACTCGAAGTCACTACTTGTCTAGATGACATCGACTCACCACTATATATACCATCTACCTAACCGCAATACCTCAGTGACGGTGTCAAACAGTAAATTGGCCACACCCCTCCTCTACTGATAATGTTCATACACCGTAGATCGCGGATGTTTACTAGATCTTAGTAACATAGTTTCGTTTTCAGTATTTCAAGAACCTGTGATATTTATATTGGTTACCAAGGAATGGAAATATTAGTAAGTTGTGATTTATTTTCCGATTTCCACATGACTGTTACAGTTTACAGTCTGCCACTCCAGATTCACTTGTTCTGTGGTTATTGACTTGGGTTACGAACAGACTCCACCAAGTGGTAAGGAGGTGAACTGCAGCTAAGCAGGAAAACACGTTTTACATGTTTTGATGGCATTGGTACAGGTTGTACATGTTTTGATGGCATTGGTTTGTTAGAACTAGCGGTAGGCCTTTATCTCCTTACAGTCAAAATAATGTTATATCATACATATATTTATATGTGGCACATTTAGGATGTAGCTTATGTAATGTCTGAAGAAATGGAACAAAATAATTACCACAAATTCTGATGTGAGCAGTGCTGGGTGTGTAGCCTAAACTGTGGATTAAAATGTAATTGCAAGAAACAAAGACATTTGCTGCGACGAAGACAGCGTTTTAAGGTAGGCCTACACCGTTTGGTTATACATTTTGTTGACTTATGGTTGTGCTTTGAAGTAGCTAGGTTTGGCTTATTTGCTGCATGGTGGGTTTATTGCACAATGTAGACAGACTTTTTGTAAGCTATAGGCTACTATACTATATTTTGTAAGCCTACTCTTCTAAAAATCCCCACACTCAAAACTTTGTGCCCATGCTAATCCTGTCTTCCTTAAACGATATTTCAATTTCAAACTGTCAAAATGACAGTGGAGTGCACATCTCCATGATGTAGTGATGTAGCCTAACCTAGTAGGCTAGGCCTATGAATGCTTTGGACTGTGATGATGGCTCCAGTGGTGTAGTCTACTTTTTGAAGTGGGTATACTGTATATTTGAGCATTTTTTGATGTGTAGGCCTACTGTATATATTTGTGCTATTGTAAATAATGGATCAATCAATTTTAAGTGGGTATACTGTAATCCCTGAAATTTTGAAATGGGTGCGTATACTTCGTTTTACGTAGACTACACCACTGGCTGTGCATTTCATCAAGGTGTAGGCTAAATTCTCCAATTCAGGTTGATATTTTGACAACACTAATGTTCACATGTAGTACGACTGCAGATTTCGTGGCTTTTGTCTTTTTGGTTAGGAAACCATGTTGTTCGCTTTGTTTTTTTTAGTTTTTTTTTTTTAAAGAGGGCCGCCAAGGGGAAAATTCTCCCGGTGGGAAAAGGTGGGCCACTCCGCCCCTGCCGCAAACTCTCCTCTTATACAGTGGATCTCAACCTTTTTTGAACAAACGCCCCCTTGGGCTCATCACAAGCCCCCCAACGCTCCCCTGACCTCATCATAAGCCTGATACCCCCCAATCCCCCCCCCCCCCGTATTAAAAAAATAAAATGAACTAATGCCCCGCCAATGTCAACTAAGCACCGCCCCCGTTGAGAAACTCTCCTCCTACCGTATATGCTTGCAGTGTTTGCTGTAGGATAATATGAAGCAGCTGTCTCTACACGAGCTCAGGAGACCAAGTGTAAATGTCACATTCTCAGGGATCCTCATGAACAAACCCCTTTGCTCGGAGTTCTAATCACACCGATAGCACAATGTTTGCACAACTGACTTCGTCATTTAAAAGGACATATTTTGGCTTTACAAAAACAATGTGCTGACCTAGATAATTGAGCGAAAAGGAAAACAAAATAGTCCACTGTGGATAATTGTAGCTTATTCTTTATTTTTATTTTTTTGTATTTTTAGACTTTATTATGGACAGGACAGTATGAGAGGCAGACATGAAGCGAATGGCGAGAGAGATGGGGAGGGGTCGGCAAAGGACCCGAGCCAGGAATCAAACCCAGGTCAGCCGCATGGCAGGTAAGTGCCCTACCAGATGGCCACGGCAGGGCCAGCTTATTCTTTATTCACAGGCCTTTGAGACTTCTAAGACTAATAGCCAGACTTCTAATCTGCCAAAACAAGTAAAAGGTTGACATACTGCACATGACCAAGAGAAATATTTAATGCATTGATTGAATTCAGATGCGCCAGCTAAATGTTGTACCTGATTTGCACACAATGGCATGAAGTCCCATTGTAATGCACATTACATTACATTACATTACACTTAGCTGACACTTTAATTTATTCAAAGCGACTTACAGTTATTATTTGTCAGGGTATTGGTTACAGTCCCTGGAGCAATATGGGTTAGGTGCCTTGCTCAAGGGCACTTCAGCCATGGATGGAGATGTAGGGAGAGGTCAGGGGGGATTCAAACCTGCAACCCCTAGATTGAATGACCAACTCTCTAACCACTAGGCCACAGCTGCCCCACATCAGTGGCTAACAATCAAGGCCAGTTCCAGTCACTTTGGTGCCCTTGTAAACATAGCCTCATAGCCTCTTTTATTTGTACTACTGACTTAGGTGCCGTTTCCACGTAGCTGGATATTTTTATATGTGGATATTTTTTTCTCCTGCTTGTATTGGTTTTGCATTGGTTTTGGCCTTCCGTTTCCACGTAGCAGATATTTAAAAATCCAAATGTAGGAGAAAAAAATAGCAGGAGAAAAAAATATCCTGTTTAGGTGTCTGAAACGCATTTGTTACAATGGAGGATTTTTTTTATCCACATGTTGCGTTTCCACGTAGCAGGAGAAAAAAATACCCTGCTAAAAAAATATCCTGCTACGTGGAAACAGCACCTTAGTTACTACCACACATGCTTGACACCATTTCTACTTTTCATTGTATCTAAGTGAAATTTCTTAAATGATATCTCATTAAAAGATAAACTTATACATTGCGATGGACCCCAGGAAGAATAGCTGGGTCTGTGCCCAGCTAATGGGGATCCAAATAAATGTAACTAAATTCAACTAAACTTGTAAATAGCAGAAATCTGAGTGGTGTTCTCAATTCTGTGACACACCGAGTGCCATTGAAAAGTTAACGCACACTGGTATCTTTGCTGGTAGTTCATTTGGTGAACAACGCATTTCGCTATTGCTTCATCAGGTTCACTCTTTAGCGTTTCACTTGCTAACGCTTTAGCGTTTCACTTGATGTTCTCATTCTGTGGGGCTTTTGGGCGTTACTGGTGTGCCCAAGACATTTTTGCACCCTGTCTGGATATGCCTAGTACAGCTGGTCCTGCTAACATTGCAACATCAATGACCAGGCAACAGAAATACTGGTACAATTTCCTTTCAGCCTGGATATACAGTACAGTAATGTTCCCAAAACCTTTCAAGTAGTTCATCATCAACTTGTAACTGGGTAAAGGGCAGTATTTAATTCAGTTTGCTGCCCTCGATAGGCTGTGACCACAATAATTAAGTTTGGCGGAGAAACAGACTGTCCATATATCCACAGTTCAAATAAGGGACAATTGTGCTCACAACCTATGAAATGGAAACTACTGTAATACTGTACTTACTGTCATTTCAGAATTTCAAAACAACACTACAAAAAAAATGTGTGACACAAACACTGTTTCTTAAATTTTGGAACATATCATCGCCTACAATGAGCTTTGGAAAACTGGATTATCTTTTTTTTTTTGTACTGACTGACCCCATGAGGTCAAAGCAAATGGTGCGGCTTAGCCTTGCTGTCTCACGCTTGGTCGGTCGGCATGTGTGTGTTATTGACAGTAAAAGGCCTGAGTCCTCAGTAATGGCTACTTGTGCCTGACTCCCGCAATTGATATGTCAGTGTGCCCACCGTTTGTTCTCCCAGGCAGCTTAGCCCGTAAGCCACGTCAATAAAACTCCTTTCAACTACCGTGTCACCCAGACACCTTTATCTCAGCGACGTGTGGCGGTAAATCCACATTCTCTTTATATGTGTTGCAGGTGCCTGATATATACGGGGGATGTGTCTTCCATGGCTGCACACATGGTAAGGACAGTGAAAATTCTGAATGCTTTAAAGAGACAAAAATCTCCATCACAATCCATCCGTCATGCTTGCCATAGTACGCATGCCATGCCTAAATCTGTTTTCTTTTTTTAATGTCTTCACGTGTCGTGCAGTATGTGTGACAGTGATAAGGAGTGGGTGGTTCAGCTTGCCCACACATGCTAGAGCCACCCTGTTTTCATATTTCAGAGTGAGGGATTTGCACTCTTGAAATTCCTTTTTTTGTGTTTTATTCAAATGCAGAAATACAGTTCAACCACTGAGGTCTTCTTCAGATTCTCCATTCATCCATTCATTCATTCATTCATTCATTCATTCATTCATTCATTCATTCATTCATTCATTCATTCTCCTCAGCCTTTGCTCTAAACCTTAACCTGGGTTGTGTGCAATCTTCCTTTTCATCATTTCTCAACCAGGGCTGGATTAGTCATCTGGCACAGCGGGCATTTCCCGGTGGGCGCCGCACCCTCATGGGCCCGTATTTTCAGAAATGTAAAAAAATTAAAATAAATAAATAAATAATAATTAAAAAAATATATATATATATAAATAAAATAATTATTATTGCATGCTTTGTTATTATTTATTTTTTATTTATTATTATTATTATTATTATTATTATTTTAAATTGTGGCCAAGTCCTATTTTCCCACAGTCCAACCCTGTTCTCAACTCATAATCACACCCTGCGTAGTGGACAGTGTCATTTCAACTCAATAGCTCTTCATGTCCTACACAATATTGAGTGATTACCTTTGAAAATGCAACACTGCCCAAAGAGAACAAGAAATTAACCCTTTTTGATTTGGACCAAATGTTTTTTTTCTGTATGGAGTTAATTTCATGTCTTTAAGAGTTATACTAACACTGGTATTTGTTTTTACTGTGTAGTCACCTCACAATCAAACCCTGTGTAGTGGATATGCAATTATGTTGGAACTTGGCAATCAGAGTGGTACAGTAGTGGAGGTTTAGAAGGAAGCAATTATAGTCCTCAAATCAGCATCTAATTGTGAATGACAAAAGTTCCTTAAGTGGACAAAAATGATTTTTGCAATTCTGACAATACAGATGACAACCATCACTAATTTCATCGTCATCATCAACACGTCAACATCTTTGTCATCATAGACGACGTCATCATGTGTTCTGCCATGTATAGATTAACTGAAAGGAATAAACATATATAACACCGTCTGCCAATGTGGCATTGCTTTTGGTACTGTTGTTTTCTTCAGTTTATATGGTCATTGACAGGAATTGATGTTGCGACCTGGCTTGCGGCCTTCCTCAGATTCAAAAGAACGTCAACAAAGAAAAGAATCCAAAGGACTTTTTTTGCTTTTGGTATTTGCCAGTAGCAGCGCCTCTGCATCTCATGAAATAATCTACTCTTTTCTTCTCACTACTCTCCCTCCTCGCCCCAGGACACGAGGTGACAAATAGGGCTAAGGAAACTGTGGAATCAATAGCAATAAAGGAAAAGCAACTCAAGCAAATAACAAGAAACATTTCATAAAAAGGAAGAAAAAACACAGCCTATGGTTATAATGTGCTGTGGTGGGATTCACTTAATAGTCGTCATTGCTGTGGCAGTTTATTAACTGGCAGTATCCATTACCAATTGGATCATAAAACGGCAAATTAGATGAATATATTTTCCGAGGCAGTGCTATTGGATTAGACTATGGTATACGCAAAGCTGCTGCACGGTGCTTATCTTTATTAGAATCTCCCATTTCCCCTCCTTTAAACAGATCATGTTAAAAATAATGCAGATTATGGGGATGGATGGATGACGTCCCTCTGCCGATGTTCCGTGTCATGCAAACGCAACACAATTCTCGCTCTGATGGCTCTGAATGAGAGGCAGGTTTTTTAGTGCTCTTTGTGGTCTTTTGTATGACTCTCTCGAGAAATTAGGACAGGAGGTTCGCACGGTCTCGCAAATGTGATTACATTCAGCGGCTGTGGATTGCTTTTTTTTCATGTCAAAATAACAGTCGCTGCTATACTGCCAGTGTCTTACATGTATGTACACTAAATGTCATCTCTATCAAAAGCATCAGTCTTGCGAAAATGTTTGCCATTTCCAGGCAAATTACATCTGCAAATAGATTGTACTTCATCTAAACGCTTTCCAATATTTCACTATCTCTCCTGTGCTCCAATTGTTAAAAGAAAAGGGTTTTTTTTCGACAAACATGCAGAGACTATGCACACAGTATATGCTGGCAATGTTTTATACTGGTCTTCAACACCACCATCCACAACAATGTCAAGCAGGGGCGTAGCAACACATTTTGAGCCCTATGTAAAATCAGCTCCAACAGACCCCCCCAGCCATACGTATATCTTCATAAATCGTGTGTTGTGATGTTGAATGTTGTGATCTCAGCTATGATTCTGTCCTCGATTGTAAGTCGCTTTGCTTTAAAAAAAAAAAACAAAAAAAAAACGTTACCCCCCTGACAACACATCTGATTCCAGGGGTTTGAGTTTGCCGGTGTCGTGTCACCTGAATGTTGCTGACTCATTTGGAGATGGCACACCAGGTGCCTTCTGGGTATTAGGGAAGCTGACAAAGGGGTCAGTTCTCCCGTGCCCAGAGAGAGACAGAGAGGGCCCAACATTGGGTTGTCATTACATTGTGTGTATTGGGAGGGGGGGCCCTTTCAGATGATTTTGTCCTGGGCCCGGTCGAAGCTGTCAGCGGCCCTGGGTGGAAGGCTGCCAAGGCGGGATCAGGGTTTCTCGTTACAAAAAAAGTCAAAGTCAAAGTAAACTTTAATGTCCCAAAAGGGAAATTCAAGTGGTCAGGGTGCTATACAAAGACAGGACTTAAGAACAGAATAAAAACATAACATAACATAAAATGACAGATAAATAAATACAACCCCCTCCCCCATGCCTCTCTGACTCCTCCCAAACAGCTGATTGCTACAATACATACATCTCTCCCTCTCTCTCCCACACACACACACACACACACACACACACACACACACACACACAGTGTCAAGTCCCTTGCTGGGAACTGTGTCTTTCATTAAAACTTCTGATTGCAGAGGGGACAAATGACTTGCTGAACCTGGCTGTTCTTATTTTCCTCTGCAGCAGTCTCCCATTACTGCGTTGGCTAAACTGAAATTTGCTATGTAAAGGGTGGGTAGTGTCTCCCAGGATACTTTCAGCCTTGTGTAGTATGATGTCTTGAAAAAGCTGAGCAGCTGATGTTTGATGGCATCCAATTATTCTACTGGCTGTTTTAACAATGCGTTGCAGTTTATCCTGATCTTGTTTACGCATACTACCATAGACACAGACCAGACCAAAGGACAAGACACTCTGAAGTACAGACTTATAAAATAACTCTAAAATGTGAGAATCAACATTAAAACTGTGCAATTTCCTTAAGAAAAACATTCTTTGTTGAAGTTTCTTCACCTTAGAAGCAGCACATTTATCAAATTTAAACTGGTCATCAATTTCAACCCCTAAATACTTGTAGGTGTTTACTCTCTCAATCGATGTGTTATCGACAACAGTGTGTGGTACTGCTTGTGCCCTACGTCTAAAATCAATCACCATTTCTTTTGTTTTGCTTGCGTTAACATTAAGAAAGTTGTCACTGCACCATTTAATGAAACTCTCCACCTCCTCTTCAAAGCTGGTCATTGACAGCTCCCCTGCTTTCAAGAACCCCACCAGGGCGGTGTCGTCTGCATACTTAAAATAGGAGTGTGTAGTCGCAAGAGCGCGGCACTCGTTGGTATAGAGTGTGTAGAGTATGGGGGACAACACACATCCTTGGGGAGCCCCCGTGTTAATGACCTTGGAGGATGAGATGGCCTGATTAAATCTAACCTGCTGAGTACGATTTAACAGGAAATTGTTAATCCATGTAATAAGACTTGGATTAACACCTAATTTGACCAATTTGTCTACCAGCAGGTGGGGCTGGATGGTGTTGAATGCACTGCTGAAGTCAATAAAAACAATTTTTACGAAGCTGTGGGGCTCCTCTAGATGTTCGAGTATGCTGTTTGTCATGGTCAGCAGTGCATCCTCCACGCCCCGCCTTGGCTGGTAGGCAAACTGGAGGGGGTCCAAAGATGGTGCTACCTCACTAAGTAGGTGTTTCAAAATGATTTTCTCAAAGCATTTCATAGGCACTGAGGTTAATGCAACAGGTCGCAGATCATTCATCTCTTTGGGCCTGCTTTTCTTTGGTACCGGCACAATCAGAGACTGTTTCCACTGAGCCGGGATTAATCCTGTTTCTACTGACTGCTGAAACAGCATTTGAAAAGGGAAAGCAAGTGCGTCAGCACATGTGCGCAGCACCTTACAACTAATACCATCTGGACCTTGAGATTTATTAATATTAACATGTCGAAACTGTTCTCTGACCTCCTCAATGCTAATTTGTATGTCACTGACTTGCATAGCTCTGACTGCATCCATTGCCAGTTCCTGCTGAGTGGTATAGTCAGTACTGTCAAATCTACAATAAAAAGTGTTCAGTTCATCTGAAAAGGCATTATCATCCACAACAGTCAAATTCTGCATTTTAGGTTTATATCCAATCATGACTTGTAATCCTTGCCAGGCCCTTTTAGCATCACGGCTGAATAGTGACTGAATCTTGTTTTTATAAGCAGTCTTGCAGTCCAGTATTTTCCTTTTAATATTTTTCTGTATAGATCTGATGTCCTCCTTTGTGCCTCCAGATTTAAACAGTCTCTTTTTACAGTTTAGCAGCTCTTTAAGTTCAGGAGTGATCCATGGTTTATTATTTGGAAAAAGCTTCACAGTCTTTTTTGGAACGATAGTGTCCTCGCAAAAATTAATATATCCTGAGACTGTGAGCGCAGCATCATTGATATTTGGCGACGAATGTATCAAAAGTTCCCAATCAGTGCAGTCTAGGCAGTCTCTTAAAACGTTAGACGCATCAACGGTCCAACATTTCACCTCTTTTTTTTTAATTCTCTCTCTGCGCAGTAGAGGTTGGTACGTTGGGGTTAAGCGGATCATGTTGTGGTCCGACTTCCCGAGACCTGGCAGGGCCGTCGCGTAGTAGGCTTTCTCCAGGTTACCATAACAGAGGTCTAAGCGCGCCCCCTCCCGCGTAGGGCATGATACATATTGATGATACGCAGGTAGAGTCTCTGCCAAAGAACAATGATTAAAATCCCCAAGTACGATTTTTGCCGCGTCGGGCGCTTTTGCTTCAGTCAATGTTACAAGTTCATGTATAGTGTTGGCAGCTTCCCTGACGTCCGCCGAAGGCGCAATGTATACAATAAAAAGGCAAATCTGGTGTATTTCACGGGGCATATAATACGGTCTTAAATTGACCGATAGAAGTTCGATGTCTTTCGTGCAAAGTTTATATTTCACGGTGATGTGTGCAGGGTTGCAGTACCTGTTATTGATGAAGGCGCACACACCTCCACCTTTACTCTTCCCGGAATTTGAGTCACGGTCTGCCCTTACTAATGTGAAGCCTTCCAATTCAACGGATGAATCTGGGTCCGACTCCGTCAGCCAAGTTTCCGAAAGACAAATCAGGCAAGATTGCCGATAGTCCGCCAGGTGTTGCGCACAGGCCCGGAGTTCGTCGGTTTTATTCCGTATGCTTTGTACGTTCCCAAACATAATAGTTGGTAGGGGCGGCCTGAAAGGCCTCCTTTTCAGTCGAGCTCGCACCCCCGCTTTCCTTCCACGCTTTCGCTTTGGTTTGTCATCAGGGAAAGATGGTGTAGGTAATCCAATAAGTCCGTCTCGGAGAAGAGAGGGAACCGCTTCCCTGATGTTAAGCAGAGCATCTCGGCTGTAGGTGATTCTGAACTGGGGACCCTCGGAAAGCCCAGTCGCCAGCACCGTGTAGTCCAAGAGACATAATCTTAAGACTACAAGAAGAAACACTTCGATGTTTCGCCCCATCTTGCGTTACTAACAGTGTTTACGCTTACAGTAATTCGCGATATTTAAGACACAAACTTTGACCAAACAAAAGCGAGCAAACAGACAAGATGTGCACCTGACCGTGTCGCCGCAACGAGCATGCGCCACATTGTCCTGGGCCCAGAGAGAGAGGCCTAAAGCTGTCAGGCCAGCGGGATGGGATGGGATGGCATACTGATAGGGGTGGAGCTATAGGGAGAGCGAGTAGGGCAACTGCCCCGGGGCTTAGGGCCCTCCCGTATTGGTGGTGGGGGCCCTATTGTGACCATGGCAGGTCGTATGGGGGGCCCTATCAGTGTCTTGCCCTGGGGCCCTGTGTGTAGTTGTTCCATCACTGGGCATACTGATAGGGTCGCACCACGTATGCCAGCTCAGTATCACCCAGCAGGTTTGTAAAAGCTGCTGGAACCTGGCACACGTGTCGTGCACACTGCACACTGCCGTGCACGGATGTCATGCCACTGGATTAGGATAAAACCTCGCCCCTCGGTTCCCAAAAATCCTCACCCCTCGGGCTCTAAAGTCCCAAAAATCCTACCATGTGTTCCTTCTTCCTGGGTGCGTGATGTGTGATGATTTCATGACTTAACTGATCCACCGATCTGATAATTCGTCTTATAAGCATCTCGCTGTTTTGAAAAAAGGTGCAAAGAACCATGTGGTAGGGTTTTGACTTTCTAGAATCCAGAGCCAGGGTGTTTACCTTCTGCACAGTCGGGAAAAACTATGGGAGCAGAGAGAGAGAGAGAGAGTGGGAGGGAGGGAGGGAATCCCTTATTCCCTTTCTGACAGAGAGAAGACAGCATGCAGGCTCAAAACACCAACAGAGATAAAAAAGGCCATTATCATCTTTAAACCTTAAAGGAACAGTCCATCGTTTTTTTTTCCACACATTTGCAATATTTCCCAGCATTATTCATGAATGTGCATATAATTTTCGTCTATGTGTTTCCAATGCAATGCAAAACATCCTCAAATGTACTTATAAAGTAGCCTGGTTCACACCAGACGGTGTGTGTGTAGCTTCGGCGCCCCCTGGCGGAGCAGAGCTTCACACACTACCGTCTGGTACACAGCCATAGAGCACGCTCCGTCTCCAACCAGAAAATAGGCAGATAATTTATTGCTTCTGCACGGCCTCCTCACCAACAAATTCCTTCAAAAACCTTCCTGTTAATCTTTAAAGAGTCAATATAGTCTCTAATCTGTCTTGTGACTCCTCAATGTGAGTTACCGTTTATATTTACAGTAAGAAATAAATGCTCCGTCTATTTTCTGGTTGGAGACGGAGCGTGCTGTATGGCTGTGTACCAGACGGTAGTGTGTGTAGCTCTGCTCCGCCAGGGGGCGCCAAAGCTACACACACACCGTCTGGTGTGAACCAGGCTACTTATAAAGTACTTTAAAATGAATGTAAAATTCACCAGAGTGCAAAACAACTATTTAATCCTGTCCTGTGATCATTTGTGACTTGATGCTAATGCCTCCATTCACTGCCATTGATTATGCTAAGCTATGCTAATAATTCTGATCCAATAAATGTAAGTACTGAAAAAACTGAGAAGAAAATGATATGCACATTCATGAATAATGCTTGGAAATACTGTAAATATGTGAAAAAAAAGGTGGACTGTTCCTTTAAGGTATAAAGATGGACAAAAAAGGGTGGACTGTTCCTTTGACCGAAAAGTGCACGGCAGTAACTACCCACTTCAGGGGGCATAGTGCACTGTATGTCTTTGAGGGTGTGAGTGTAAAAATGAAAGGTATTTTGGGGGCATGCCAAACAAAAATGAATGTCATTGCTTGCTGTATGTCTTGGACTCACTCCACACAGCAGCTGGTGATAGACTCAACGGTAACACTTTACTTTACGGATCGCTAATAAGGTGGTAATTTTGTGTTAATTTCATAGTTATTTCATAGTTATTTCAGGGTAATAACTGTTTGTTTTTAGTAACAACAGCAAAATAACCATACAGTTTCCAGTGCATTGTGGTGACACCCTGATGACTCGCAGCACGGTGACACTTTGTTGACACACACACACACACACGCACACGCACACACACACACGCACACAGACACACACACACACACACACACACACACACACACACACACACACACACACACACACACACACACACACACACGCACACACACACACACACACACACACACACACACACACACACACACACACACTTCACTGGAAACTATATGGTTATTTTGCTGTTGTTACTCAAAACAAACAGTTATTATCCTGAAAGAACTATGAAATAACTATGAAATTAACACGAAATGACCACCTTATTAGCGATCCGTAAAGTAAAGTGTTACCGACTCAACACTGTTCTTAACCCCCAACATTGTTCACTTGCCTCACTTCACTAGTAGCCCCTCTCTGTTGTTACTTTGTTGAGGGAAATCTTTAATTCAACATAAAACCCTTGTCAGATTGATTATTTTTTGTCAGACCACAGTAACGTCAGGTACAGTAGCGTCTGTCTTTTTGTAGGGAGTTCTACATGTTGACAGACTGAAATCATGTTCGTCAAGTTCATCAACCACCTGATGCTGCCTCTGTTGGTTCTTTCTCAATCTCCAGGAGTGAGACTTGAGCTATGGCTTGTGTGTCACTGGCACAGCTGTGCATAGGCCTACTATATACACCACTCTATGTACAGACATCACCATGGGTGTGTGCCCATGCACAGGTGTGTGTGCCCAGGTGCTTGTGTGTGTGAGAGATTATGTACCACCAATGATGATCACATGGGTCACCTGTCAGGCCTGGCCCTCTGGCGTCTGGTGTGACTCATTCTTCTACCTGACATCCACGTCACACACACACACACACACATACACACTTGCAGACACAGATGCAGACACACACGCACACACGCGCGCACACACACACACACACACACACACACACACACACACACACACACACACACTCACACACGCACACGCACACACACACACACAATGTCACATTCCTGCAGAAGGTCCTCCTCTCATGTTTGTTCAGACAGCTGGCCGTGCCGCGCCCACCTCGCGTAACGTCCACAAGGTCCAGATCTGAGGAGGGCTTAAGTGTGGGAGAGAGGCAGAGGAGAGAAGACGGCTGGCTCAATGGGGCCGCGGATGTTGGACAAGACCGTCACGACACTCCAGAGAGCCCTTGCAATCAATTTTTATCACCCTCTCCGTTTGATTTGGGGTAGAAATCGGTGAGGGCTTTGAACGTTTGTGTGTGCGTGCATGTGTGTGTGTGTGTGTGTGTGCGTGCGTGTGTGTGCCGTGTGCATGCGTGTGTGCGTGCATGCATGCGTGTGTGTGTGCCGTGTGTGTGCGCGTGTGTGTGTGTGATCAATAGAGCTTATTTCACAGATTGATTCAGGCTTTGGACGACGACACCACCTCGCCTGCCTGTGTTGACTGCTTTCTCCTAAATGCTGATTCAAAACCGGAGCGACATGAAAGCGATGTGATCGCTGGACACATGACCGCAAGACAGCAGACGTAATAGCCAGACAACAAAGAACACACACCCCCCTATGTCATTATCGCAGGATGCATCTGAAAATAAACTGCGATATTCATAACAGCATTATTCATTTGTTATTATTCAGATACATTCAGGGCTCTAAATTAACTTTTTTCATCACCAGCCAAAATGGCTAGTAGATGTTAATCTTACTAGCCAAACACACTCACTAATGGGTCAAAGTGGCTAGTAAGTTGGTCTTTACTAGCCAAACTGAATTTTCACCAGCATTTGGCCGGTTGGCTGGTGTTAATTTAGAGCCCTGGATACATATACATACAGTGTACCATATTCACATATATAGTACCTAAACCTACATATTGACTGAATATTGAAGTAGAATGGTCACACACACATCTGAAAACAAGGTGCGATATTCATAACAGTATTATTAATTTATTATTATTCAGATGTATACATACAGATACAGTATACCATATGCACATATATATTAAATTGTATACAGTATGTTGGCTGAATATTGAAGTAGAATTATCAGACAAACAAGGTGCGATATTCATAACAGTATTATTAATTTATTATTTTTCAGATACATAT
This sequence comes from Engraulis encrasicolus, assembly GCF_034702125.1. Classification (NCBI taxonomy): domain Eukaryota; kingdom Metazoa; phylum Chordata; class Actinopteri; order Clupeiformes; family Engraulidae; genus Engraulis; species Engraulis encrasicolus. Next base: position 48,453,365 of record NC_085858.1, on the reverse strand, counting down.
ACATACAGTGTACCGTATTTACATGTAGTATACTGTATACCTGACTGAATATTGAAGTAGAATGATCTTTTCATCATTTCTACCACATCCGTATGACTGACCTCGACTTTTATTTCAGGAAACACTGACTGTACACAGCTGTGTTCCTCCATCCCTATACGACAAACCACAATCATACCTCTAATGTACAGCCTAAAGTCATTCTCTTTCTCTCTCTCTCTCTCTCTCTCTCTCGCTCCACATAGTATCCAACGGAAGATGAATCCACACAGCAACCTTTGTAAGGCCCTAATAGAAAAGAGATCACTGTTTATTTGCTAGATCAATCACGCAATGACATTGGCCGATCCAGCCATTTATTACATCTTTTTCTGACCTGATTTTTTTTTTCAAGATATTTTATTCATACCTGATTTTAGCCGGGAAAGGCCCAGAGCATAAACAAGCCCAAAGCAAAATGTCTTTGTCTGTAATTACGGTGGTTCATCTCGGTCGGTGGTAAAACACGACTCCTGGGGCCTAAAAGGGGAACAGTGAAATATATCAAAGTCATCACTCAAAATGCTCTTTCTTCCATCATGAGAGGACTTAACAAAGCTTGGTGACTAAAACGTTTTTTTTTTTGTTTTTTTGTTTTTTAAAGTTACCATTCATTCATACAATGCAATTCATCATTTATTTTTTAAGTATACTAATAATCTGTTAGTTTACTAATCATGTATTAATTTGCTAGTACATGATACATAGGTATACGTTCATCTTCCTCTTCCTCTTCATTTCATCGTGAATATTTTGGACATTTCCCTATTTGGAATCTCAATGTATTTTTAGATTTATGTAAAATATTGTCTTAAAAATGTCTCCCTGCCAGCCACAGTAGAGCATGACAATCTGACTAATTCGCTGATTAGCACATCTAAATCAGAGGAGGGTATGATTTCCACTTTATTATTTGTGTACTGTTGTGTACCTTATTTTCATAGGAGCTGCTGCACAGGTTCAAGCAGAGTGTTTTGTCACAGTCGCAGTCGCAGTCACACAGAGCTTTGCCTGGCATGGGAACAATCAGCCCTCAATATATCCCCCAGCTATTATCATCATAGCCGCTGACAGCCTTGACAGGGCCTGGAACAAAATCATCTGAGGGGACCCCCCCCCCCCTCATTAACCCCTTAAGAAACTGCATTATAAATTAGCTGTTGCCAGAATGGCAATGACCAAGTCGTAATGTATTTCTAAAGGCCCTGTGTCATAGTAGTGTAGTACAATAGTAGTTAACTTTCAATGTCTATTACAGCGTGCCATAGGAGGTACGGCGTGCATTACTAAGGGGCTATATGCCATGTAATAGGGACCTAATTTTGGGCCCCCCTCTCTCCCCGGGCCCGGGACAATACATCCGTTTTACCTCCCCTGTTGTCTTCCCTGATGGTCCTCATCAGCTGCCGTTGCGTGGTTATGGGTAGGTGTGTGGATGGCCAACTGGGACCTGCCGGGTGCCTTCCGCGACAGCCAGCCGCTGAAATCTCATAAGCACCACGCCACGCCATGCTCTCTCTTTCTTTTCTCTCTTTCTCTTTCTCTTTACCTTTCACTCTCTCTTCTCTCTCTCTCTTTTGTCTCTCTGTTCATTTCGTCCTCCTTTTTCCTCGCTCTCGCTCTTCTCTCTGTCTTTATTTCTTTCTCCTTTTTCCTCGTTCTCTTTCTTTATCTTTTTCTGTCTTTCTTTCTCTTTCTTTTCTTTTCTTTTCTCTTCTCTCTCTCTCTCTCCCTCCCCACGCTGCTCCTGTTCCTCCCACGCTTCCTGCCACCATCCGATGCCTCCCTACCTCCCTCCCTCCATCCCTCTCTCCCCCCTCCCTCCCTCCATCTCTCCCTCTGGTCCGGAATGCGCCTTCTCATTGTGAGCTCATGAGTGTCACTGTGGAAATCTCATTGTCGCTCGCTAGCTTCCTCTCGGCTGCAGCGGAGACCGGCCACATGTCATGCTGTCGCCCCGATCATCACACCCAGCCAGTGCCACAATGTCAGACCCGCACTCATAAAAGCTAAATAGCCAAATCGTTCAATTCACAGTCGGCCTTCCGCTGCCATGGCATGTCTGATCGAGCCAATTATGATTTTTGTGTGTGTGTGTGTGTGTGTGTGTGTGTGTGTGTGTGTGTGTGTGTGTGTGTGTGTGTGTGTGTGTGTGTGTGTGTGTGTGTGTGTGTGTGTGTGTGTGTGTGTGTGTGTGTTGCCCCTCAATGACTGCAGTCAGGGGAACCAAATACACCAAAGCAGCTGTCACAACAGACATCCTAATCCACTCTGGGCTTCTGGGTCTACGCCGCTCGAAAGTGTCAGGACGCTCAGCAGAGGCCTTTGCAGCCTAAACCACTATGCAAGATTTATCATGTTATACAGTACCTAGGCCTATAACATATTCATATAAGCTATTCAGACAAAACAATTGATAAAATGGGGATTTATAGGGCCTACATAGTCAACAGATTGTGCTGAGGTTAGCCAGGGCACTCATTTTGCAGGGTCTTGACATGCATTTACCACCAATTTCAGGTGTTTGGGGAGGTGGTGAAGTTTGAAACGACTGTATTAAATCGTACCCAATTATTGACGTTTGGTCGTAATGAATGTAATTTTCCATTGCCAAATTAAAGCTATATTTTCAGATCTTCTGCCTGTCACCTTACATCGTAGATGACTGACAGGCTGACCTATCACGTCTTCTGCCTAACTTAGTAACTTACATGCAACCTACACAGTATGGGCCTTTTCCAAAACCTAGTGCAGTGCACTTCCAAGTGTATCAGCCTAATTAGTCACGCCCAGTGATTGGTTAACTCTACGGAATATCCAATCACTGGGTGTGACTAATGAAGAATATCTAATCACTGGGTGTAACTAATTAGGCTGGTACACTTGGAAGTGCACTGCACTAGGTTTTGAGAAAGGCCCTTTATATTGGGTCAATGTTATGTTGGATTGTAATAGCTCATTGATGCCCAAACAACACGTTGCAGAATGCAGGCACAGCACATGGACAAAGCAGAGGGTGGATTCAGAAAAGTTACGAAAGGCCACACCCGTGGCGCTAGCGCTAGGGCACATGTCTACTACGCGGCCGACCCGGGTTCAATTCCGTCCTGGGCCCTTTGCCAACGCTTCCCCCGGTCTCTCTCTCTCCCAACTCACTTCATGTCTATTCGCCACTGTCCTGTCATGAAAAAAAACAGTAAAGGTTTGAAAATCCCCAAAAATACTTTATAAAAAAGAAAGAAAGGCATGCCAACCTCAAAACACTAATTTCGGGTCATTTCTGCGAGTGTGTTGATGCTCTGTGCCTGCGTGTCATATAAACGCAGGAAGTTGTAGACAGCTGGCCTTCTATTTGGGGCTTGAAGACGTTTCATCTTTCATCCAAAAGGGTTCATGCATTCTGAGAACCGATGGCACACACCCAGGAAGAGTAAATGTACCTTTACTGGCCTGATAGACTTTTTGGCTGAAATATGAACCCTCTTTGAGCTTCAAATAGGAGTGCAGTTGCCCCACAACTTAGCACTCGAGTTACGACTACTAGGCTATATAGGCCTACGACTACTATATGCGTAAAGGGAAACTTTTACAGTAAATATATTGTTTGCATATATGTGGCCCTGCATGGTCAGTGTGTGGCTCATTGTCATTATTTGGTCTTTGAGAGGGTTAAGTTTGGTTTGGCTTGAAGTGAAGTGCTTTTTACGACTCTGGCAAACACACTTGATGTAGGCGACCGTATATCTGTTAGCATCACATGACACGACACATTTACATTGTGAGTAATATTTGACCCAGTAGATTTTGTTCCATATGTAGGGTAGTTACGATCTGATGCAAGACTTTGTAATGAGGACAAAAACATATGAATTGCATGTACGGATTCGACAGCAGGAGTACGTGGAATTATATAACGGATAATGAGAGTAGTCGAACTGCAATACAGTCCTCGCACCACTCCAGAGACCTCTCTCACTTCCAGACACTTCTATGAATAGTTGCGAAAGCGATAATCAAAGTGACTGCACATGATCTAAGGGCTAAGTTCCTTTCCTCTCACCTGACAGTGTGAAATCTCGATAGCGATTGGTGAACTTCTCCTTTATGGAACGGCCAAAGTGAATTCCATTTTGAGATCATGTTCCTGCTGATAACGTAGATTTAAGAATTAGATGTGGGTAACAGCATACGCACAAGAATTTTCACACATTTTCACTCATTTTTTCACAATATTCTTTCATATCATATCAAATATATGGCTTTATAAATGACTGAACAGATAAATCAATAAGTGAGTGAGATAGCCAGATAGCCAGACAGACAGACATACAGATAGATAGATAGATAGATAGATAGATAGATAGATAGATAGATAGATAGATAGATAGATAGATAGATAGATAGATAGATAGATAGATAGATAGATAGATAGATAGATAGATAGATAGATAGATAGATAGATAGATAGATAGATAGATAGATAGATAGGGCCTAGATCTTACTACAAAATACAGAGACGGCACGAGAAAAAAACACACACACACACAAAAGATTTTGACAGCAGACCTGATGGGGGTAGATGGGAGGCTGCCCTCCCTGCAGAAGCTCGGTGAGTGCTTTTCTTCAATAAAGCTGTCTTGCGGATGGCAGACACATAAAGGAAACCACCTCTGGCTCTCAACTTTGGCTCGCCAGAGACTCCGGAGCTGCCCTCGGTGCTCCAGTGTCTTATCCCAAGACTGGGGTGAAATTTGTACTGACAGGCTTGTCATTCACACCACAAAAAAGACTATTCCGTGTTGTACAGTGTGTGTGTGTGTGTGTGTGTGTGTGTGTGTGTGTGTGTGTGTGTGTGTGTGTGTGTGTGTGTGTGTGTGTGTGTGTGTGTGTGTGTGTGTGTGTGTGTGTGTGTGTGTGTGTGTGTGTGTGTGTGTGTGTGTGCGAGAGAGTGTGTGCATGCGTGCGTATACGGCCATTTATACAATATTTATCAATATACAGCGTGTGTGTCTGTGCGTCTGTGCATGTATGTCGTGTATGTGTGTGTGGTGTGTGTGGGTAGCATGTATGTCGTGTATGTGTGCAGTGTGTGTGTGTGCGTGTGTGCATGCATGCGTCTGTGCTACAGCCGGCGATATGTTTGGCTGTTTGTCAGGTACTACGTACTGTATGTGTGTTATAAGGTCATTGGAGCTATGTGTGTTTGTGGGATGGGATTGGATCGCTGCTCGCTTGGGGGATAATATGGGAGAGAGCAGGCTGAGCACTAGATAATGGAAAACTCTCACTCACCCACACTCTGTGTGTCAGGCCGTGATTACTGGACAACACCCATACACGACAGCAGTAGTCACTTCAGCCGTGAAACAATTTCTTTGATTATCTCCATGGATTTATGGATTTTTTGGGTTTGTTTAATGGGTTTATTATTACACTCGCAAATCCAAAGAACATGTTAGACGACTCAGCATGTCAGTCATGATAGTCAGTTCATCCAGATCTGAGAGCCTCTAGGAAGATATTGACATCCATCTAATCTCTGCCTTCCTGACCTCATTCCGAGATATTAACACTCCTATAATCTCTATACTCATGCCTAGACACACATATGTAATTATGCATTTGTTGCAATCATTGAAAAGATGCTCGTTTTTTTTTAGGTGAGGTGGGAGTTGTAAAGAGGTCACATGTTAATAAAAGTTAATGGGGCGGGGGCTATACACATCAATTAATCATTTTGCCCTTTTTATTGTAGGCATCTGCGTGTGTGTGCGTGCGTGCGTACGTGTGTAAGTGCGTGCATACGTGCATACGTGCATGCGTGCATGCGTGCATGCGTGCGTGCATGCATGCAAGCGGGCATGTGCGTATGTGTTTGTGCGCATATGGTTTTGTGTCATGTGTGATAGCCTTCCCTTCCCTTCCCTTCTCTCCCCTTCCCTCCTCCTCCCTTCCTAAAGCCGGGATGACCTGCTCCGCTCAAATTGGCTTCAGACGTTTACAGTCCCCTTCAGACATCAGTCAGTGTAACAGAGACTTTTCTGTCACGGGCGGTTTGACAAAAGCATGTCATCAACCAGCCCTGTCAGGGCCACTAAATAATGTACACGTATGTGTGTGGCTTAGAGTCGACAATGGCTACTACATGTCTTAGCGCAGGTTGTATCAAGTGTTTTATCAGGACTGTGGCACTCATGGGTGTTGGCTTCCACATGTGTTAAAAATGGCATGAACGTGTGGAAAGAAGCACACAAAAGCTATGTAGGCCACGTACCGTTTATTAACATGCTAAATTGTTGTCATATTTTCTGCTCTTCTCTTGGAACACCTTAAGAGGTAAGCATTGGTAAAAGAAATGCTTGTGTTTGTGTGTGTTACATTTTTAAAAAGCAGCACATGGAAGATGAGCAAAATGAAAGAGGTTTGATAAGACCCAGAAAACGCACAGCGTGATTAAATCCAATGATGTACACACTTATAATATTTTATAATAGTGTATTCAGTGGAATGGTTTTATGTGCTATGGAATTGCCTGGCCTGCTTATAATTGGCCTTAATTGGCCTGTTACTGTACCAGAATTTCATAAAATGTAATCAAATCTCAAAACCCTCTTTTCCCCACACACAAGCAGGCAGAGGAATAACGTAATTTTACACCTGAATAACATTTAGTTTTCAAAATGAAAATTATGCAAATCTGTTTACGGTTATGACTTAGAAAATCACTACATTCGAGAATGGGGGGTATTTTTTTTGCAAGGCTTTTCAAGTGTTCATTGTGAAATGCTAATCACAGATTACACAATTGCTATAAACCCTGTGATTTTTATAACAAGGGGAAACATGCAGTGTGCAGTCTTGCCTTGATTTAACACCAACATTTGAATTAATCTTGTAATGTTTCAGCAGCTTTTATTTGGGGGGGGTGGGGGTGGATGGTGGGGTATTGGATATGAAATTAGTGATCATGACATGATTCCTTCTGTCTACAGAGATGCCAGATTTGTTTGTGATCGATGAAGTGTGCTCTTCAATGGTGAGAGAGAGAGAGAGACAGAGAGAGAGAGAGAGAGAGAAAGAGAGAGAGGGGGTGGAGAGAGAGCGCTAGATACATGTAGATAGATAGAGAGAGAGAGACAGAGAGAGAGAGAGAGAGAGAGAGACAGAGAGAGAGAGAGAGAGAGAGAGAGAGAGAGAGAGAGAGAGAAAGAGAGAGAGAGGGGGGTGGAGAGAGAGAGAGATAGATAGGCCTATGTAGATAGATAGAGAGAGAGAGACAGAGAGAGAGAGAGAGAGAGAGAGAGAGAGAGAGAGAGAGAGAGAGAGAGAGAGAGAGAGAGAGAGAGAGAGAGAGAGAGAGAAAGAGAGTCAGAGTCAGACAGACAATTGTGGTTGTATGGCCCATCGCATCGTGTGCACTTTTTGCCTATCTGGTGTGCATTTCGCGAAACCATGCTAACTACGTTAGTTGCTTTGTTGTTTGCAATGCAATTTTCCATTGACAACTACCCAAGTTGCTAACTGGCTAACAACTACGCTTTCGAGAAACTCACCCCTGGTTGCCTGGGGTAGTGCTCATAAAATATTTACTGCTCTGTTTTGTACCTGTTTCACAGCAACTCCAAATGATGATCCCTCAGGCTTGGAAATGTCAGAGAAACCTTTGTAGGGCTCAATTGAGGACCCTCCTTTGGGGAATTGAATGTAATGGTAGCATTTAAGTCTCTTCATCCCCCTCAGCTCACCTTTTGTGCCAACTTCCCCCAGATGATGGACTAAAAATACGGCCTTTTTTTACTCAGCTTTCTTTTCTTTTCTTTCTTTTTTTGCTTCTCTTCTTCACCTTTCTCACCTTTTGAAAGTTTCTCAGTCAATGACACAAAGAAATTCAAAGAGTAGCTTCTTAGGCGCAGAGACAGTTCTGTGAATGTTCGTTATTTTGGAAATACGTAGATATGGGTCTACAATTTGTGTATAGTTCCAATGTTATTTTTTGATGCTTTTTGAATGTGTTTCTATAGCTGTTTAAGGTACAGAATGCTATTTTTTTAGTTGATGTGTAGACAAATGGTACATTGATGATATACAGTCAATTATTTGGAACACACAGTGCTAAAAAGTCATTTGATAATTTTTCTCATCAGTATTCTCCAAACATGAACTGCAAACTCTGCAGTTGGACTGTTTGATTATTGTTTCATTTCAGGGTGGGAACAGAACCAAAAGCTCCACTTCCTCCTCCTCTTCCTGGGTTCCTGTTATCTCTGCTATGATCTCTACGGGTGAAATGAATAGCCTGGTTTGAGTCACCACACTTTGCTCACGCAGATAGTGCCACACGGCTCACTTATCTTCTGCACACGCAGGCCAGGGCAGTGTCTGCTCACCCTCTCCCACAGCATCATCCGTTTGGAACAGTGTTGCCAGATGTGTCTGATCAAACCCCCCTCGAAAGGTTCTCAAAAAACGCCAAAATGCGCTAAATTCCACCCAATTTCATTAAATTGCATTGATTTCTATGGGCACAAAACTGCAGGAAAAAAAACACCAAATGGCCATTTTTTCCGTTTTTACCCGCAGATGGCCATCCCAAGCAGCCCAATTGGTCGGGTAACCACCCAATCTGGCAACACTGGTTTGGAATAGACTACACCTAATACACAACAAGACCTCTCAAATCTGTTTTCTAAAGGGAGACAAACGGAGATGCTGGCCGGTGCCTGTCCAAACTTGGTGACCTGTTTTTTGGGGCTACAGCACCACCCTCTGTCTGCTGAGGGGAACTGTTGAGGAGGGGAAAATTTCTTTCAGATTGTGAAAACCTCAAGTTTTACATATAAATGCTAAACTGAGAGCCATATGTTATTGTGGTTACACAGAGCACCACAAAATTCACAACTGGGGTAAATACTTAAAAACACCAACCGGTTTCATCAGGGCGTGACAAGAAATAGTTCATTTGTGTGAGTTTCTCAGTTCACAGGGTCACATGATGGTTTAGGTAGGTGAACTTGATTGAATCAACAGATATATATTATTACTATTTTCTATTGTTATGTTATGCCAACACTGAAAATTATAATGATGGCCACCAAGTTTTGAAGAATGGACTTTGTCTTTTAACCTCAAGAGCACTGCCATATTGGAGAGATTACTTATTCAACAAAGAAGGGTGCTCAGCATCTCCCCCTCTAACACCACAAAATTAAAAACCTCTGCATTTAACCCAGTCACACATGATGTAAGGAGGGGGCAGCCATGCCAATACACTAGCCATGCTTTCCATTAGGCAAACCTAGGGCCCTGACCAAATCTGTCCTCCATGGGGGCCCATACACACAAAAAATAGGCTTCATCTTAACCAAGTAATCAAGTAATGGGATATATACAGTGACAAAACACTAAAATAGGACAAAATACAGAACTTTATGTCTGTATAATGACTGGCCCCGTGTTTATATTTTGCCTAGGGCACCAAAATGGCTAGATCAGCCCCTGCTAGCCACAGAACTATGCCCAGCTGGGTTCCTCTGACACAGTTGAAGATAGAGTAGAGCACTGGTCAGACACTCCCACCGCCCATCTGTCAGGGTCAGGAATTGAACTTATGGTTACCCAGTAGGGTTACCCAGTACAACTACCGAGTCTCAAAATAATGACAGAAGGGCAAAGGTTCTGTCACCACCTGTCGGCCCTGAAACTCAAATCTCAACAATAGTGATCCCTCTTCAACATTAAACTAAGAATGAAGACTTTATATTATTTTCAGTTTAATAATTTATTATATAAAAACAAATAACACATTTGCAGAAGAACAAGCAAAACACCCAAAAGTGGAATTCAATCATGTGTACTGTAAGGTACGTATAAACATCATCTCTTTCGCTGTATCAATCCACTCAGAGATTCTATCCAGTCTCTCTGATCCAAATCCTCATGTGTCTTCTTAGTTGGACTTCCTGAAAGTGGTCTCCACAGTTGGAGGAGAGGACGAGCTATTGGTGATGGGGAAGTCCAGAGAGGTCCTGTACCTCATAGGCGCGTCCTCCTCCTGCTGCTGTTGCTGCATCCTGGCCTTCCCCAGCGCATCCTCCAGTTTGAAAGACGCATTCTTCTCCATCCCGAAAGGTGTTGGTGTTGGTGGTGTTGGTGTGGGTGGTGTTGGCGTGGAGGTTGGTGTTGGCGTGGGTGGCAGCGAGGTGGAGGCGTTGGACCAGGCGTCGTAGTCTCCTCTGGGCTTGGTCTGGATCCGCAGCATGCCGTCCTCGCCCAGCGAGCAGGAGATGTCGTCGGCCTGCACGCCCTCGGGCAGGGTCACACGCTGGATGAAGCCCTGCTGCCGGCGCGAAGACGAGGCACTGGCGCAGTGCACGTTGCCGTTGGACATGCTGGCCGAGTCGGCCGACTCCGCCCGCTTGGTGGCCATGACCTCCAGCTGCCGGCCGGACACCGTCACCCGGATGTCGTCGGGGGTGAAGCCCTGGGCGTTGAGGGTCAGCGTGGAGTCGCGGTCGAACGCCGGCTGGAGCGCGGTGCAGGAGGCGGCGGGCATGGACACCATGCCCATGCTGCTGCTGCTGCTAGGGCTCGGGGAAGCGTGGGAAGGTGTGGGAGTAGACGGAGCAGGGGATGCTGGGGCAGGAGATCCAGATCCGGAGGCATTGGAGGCGATGGAGGAGGCGGGTGAGGAGGAGCGGGCGCGCAGCTGCAGCTGATCCAGGCTGTGGAGGAGTTCGGTGGGGAGGGGGAGGCCTTGGCACAGCTCCCCCAGGAGGCTGCTGGCACTGCTGGCACCACCGCGGCCACCGCCGCCGCCACCGCCGCTGCTCATCTGGTTGCTCAGGCTGCGCACCAGGTGCGCTCGGCGGTTGAAGAAGTCCTCCCTCAGGCTGCGGCCGTCCTGCATCAGACGGCTGGTGAGCGGCGTACGCTGCAGGGGCCACACGAAGCTGGCCTGCTCGAAGAAGGGGTCATCCTTGAAAATGCTCTCGAAGGCAGACAGTGCCATGTTTCCTTACTGTTGCTGTTGTTGATCTATCTTTGACGATGAATATTACTCCCCAAATATTGGTAGAGGTTTTTCCCTGTCTTCTGTTATCTTTTCTTTTCTTTTCTTTTCGAAGTGTCACTGGCCTGCTTACAGTAGATCTTCTGTGGTAGGCAGAACGTTATTCCTTGGTGTTCTTCTTCTTCTTGTTCTTCTTCTAGCCAGGCTTGCTTTTGAGTGTCTGCTTAAAGCACAGTGTGGGTCGGAGGTTTATATATATATACCACCACCGGTCGGTCAAAGCACCCGGCCCCTCCCTCCTTCCTGTTGCCAAATTCGCACAGCTGAGGTCACTGTCGTAAGGGGATCCCATCTCATACCTCAGTGACAAATTCACAAGGACGCCGTCCGAGTGCTAAAACGGGATCTCTGACCGTGTGCTGTTTACGTTTATGAAGAGGGCCCTCATCGCGTTCCTCCTGCTGCTATACTGGTTACTGCTGGTCACGAATGTTGCACTTGCAGAGGGCTCGGGTTCCCTCCTAGGCCAACAGTTCCCAATTTTTTTTTTTCTGCTGGAACTCCCTTTTGGACCTAAGAATATTTTTGCAACCTCTCCATCATCACGTGTCTGTGTGTGTGTGCGCGTGCGTGTGTGTGTGTGTGTGTGTGTGTGTGTGTGTGTGTGTGTGTGTGTGTGTGTGTGTGTGTGTGTGTGTGTGTGTGTGTGTGTGTGTGTGTGTGTGTGTGTGTGTGTGTGTGTGTGTGTGTGTGTGTGTGTGTGGTGGGAGGTGGGGTCCTCTTTTTGTCTTTTATTGTTATGTGTAATATTTATTTGTCTTTACTAACAGCAGCTGTCAGTATATGTTTACATGTTTCCATGTTTACTAGTGTACATATGTGTCACCTGTCTGTCTACTGCGCTGTGTTTTAGTGTATATCACACACTCATGTGATGTCCAAGCAAAATTTCTCTCTTGAAGAGACAATAAAGGATTATCTTATATTATCTTACATTCCTTTCGGTAAAATATTGTTGTCCGTTAATATTGCTGTCCGTTAATATTGCAAAATTTTTAATTGTAATTCTCAATATTGTTTTTTTGTGGTTTTATCTCATAGATGTGCATACATGTGTATTGGTTTTATGTAAGCATTCACTTCTGTCCACGTTCAATCCCTGCGTGGGGTCCTGACCCCCCAGTTTGGGAACCACTGCCCTACGGTATGCCCTTAGTCACTCGGCTTGGAATGAAGACACAGTGGGACGTCAGAATGAGGTCTGATTTGTTGGGGCACCATATGGGTGCACAACACATCTTCCTCCAATAGGTATTTTTAGGGTGTATGTGCTGACAAAAAGAGAGTTCTGGAGAATGGGGTCAGTGAGCCCGTTTATATGCACATCAATAAACCGTTTGTAAGCAGGTTTTTGCAGTAACCGGTTTATTCAAGTGCTCAGGTAAACTGAATTAACAGTTTTAATAATCGGTTTATTGCCGTTATCGGTTTATGACAAATCCGAAACTGATTTCTGAAGACATGTGCATAATCGGGTTATTGACATTCTAGAATACAAAGTAGCCAATCACAAGCCTTACATTCTAGCTTCGTGTCATACACTTGAGTGGAACACAGGCAACTGACGGACTACATGTAAACAGCAATAAACAGTTTACTCCAATAACCTGTTTATTCCAATAGCCCGATTATTGTGGTAATGTAAATGGGCTCATTGTTTGGTGTTATGGAGCAGGGATGCGTAGTCTTACAGCTAGTATAGGGCCCATTCTCCAGTCCAGACCCCATTCTCTAGAATTCTCTTTCTAGACATTAGACATTCTACATGTCCTCGGGGGCCAATTTCATTCTATTTTCTGTGCATTACATGTCTGCCTATAGGCAGAAGGAAATTGGCCCTCGAGGACATGTAGAATGTCTAAGTGGCGATCCATATGTGTGGTCTGTGTTTCACATATCATTGATGTCATGTTACGTATTTGGCGAAAGGAGCCAAATGTTTTTTTTCATTGTTGTGAAAGCAGGATAACTGCCTGTTAACACACAACCATACACAAAGAACACCAAATCCAAAACAGAATTGATTAAATGCTATTTTGTGACATAATAAGGTGCAAAATTGGTTCCATGGTTTAGCTTTTTATTTCAACCTTTGATTATCTAAGAGCTTTCTGATCCTTGTTTGTCAGTGCTACAATGGTTTTTTTTATATAACGTATTCTTTTATGTCTTGCTTGTCATTCATGTCTTCTCCCAGTTGTAATGCTTGTAAAAGTAAAGAACTGAGAGACCAGCCAGTTGGAGAAAATATAACACACATCACGCAATTCAATTAAATAAAATGACAATACTATGAGAGAATGTGCTGTAAAAATCAGATGAATATCCCTCTTGAGTAATTTGCTATACTGTGTGTGTCAAAATAAAAGCCCTTTGAGAGGAACATGATATCCTTGACTCACTGCGTTCTCTAAATGTTTACATGCCAACACCATGCTAGTCATCTCTGCAAACAAGTCCCTCTGTAAACAATGATGTAGGCCTATATGGAGTGCTTAGGAAAGGTATAAACAAAACTATGAATACCAACCTATGAATCATACCATGAGTACAAAACAGTTTTGAGGCATGATTCTAAACACTTCAAAGCATAGCTTAGTTTGAACCAGCCTAGCTCCACAAATTCAACTGAGAAAATGTTTTACCAAATTCTTTTTTGCTATTGCCGTTATTAAACCACATGTTCTGAACGCATTGCCAATCATGTCACCATTGTCATTCTCTCTTTAATCTGGTAATTCTGTTATTGTAAACAAGTGTGCTATGTCAACCAGCCTTGCCAAGTTTAATTATTCAGATTAATTTAGACCACATTTTCGTTTTTTTTTTCCAGGAAAGATTTTCTTCTTGCTTGAGAATTGTCCCAAACCACCAGACACACGGGTTTGGGGCAACACATGAGGATGACTTTTATGACTGTAAGTTACAATCATTTATGTTTGTAAGTTATTTGAGACATTTTCAACACTTTGACAGCTGTTGTGTTCATAAGATATTTACAACATCCCCGAAGTGTAAAAAAAAGTTTGTACACTGTATAACTGATTATGTGGTGGCTAAAATCCATTTTAAATTCACAGCTTTGTACTGTATGTGTGATCACCGTTTGTTCATCACTTCTATTTTTAACTCTTTATTTGAACATATAGCCTGCTATTATTCATGTCATGTCAATCTATCAGTCTTCCCATCAATCATACCATCCTGACAATAACATCCTCAAAAGTCAGTTTTTTTGTAATTTCAGTTTAAGTGAGAAAAAAATCTGACCTCATAGACTAAACAATGTGACACTAGACAAACAAAAATAAAACCTCTCAAAGAAGTAGCTCCATAAGAAGGAGGCTAGAGAAGACAGCTGGCATTTGACCGTCTGCCTAGTTTGCTATATGTGTCAGTCCAATGTTGTTTCATTTTTTTCCCTCGTCCTTGTCTCCTGAACGGGCAATCCCCTACCAGGCCTGTCACAACCAGGCAAACAAACTGGGCAGTGTCGTGGGCCCCCAACTGAAAGGCCCCCCCCTAATAATGGTTGGTTATTTGCTTACAGTATATTTACATAAATCACAGCAATTACAACTTTGTGAGTGTGGCAGCATTGGATCAAAACGGTGCGATGATACTGCTATCAAAATTACTCTTGAGGTGGCCTGCCCTCCTCAAAAGTTTGAAGAGAAGAGATGAGGGTTAGGCGGCCCCCCGAGTCCCTCTTTTCCAGAGGGCCCCCAAAATAACTCGAACCAGCCCTGTCCCCAACTAAGCAGGGCTAGCCCATGAGATAAGCCCATAGGAATCTGTGCCAGCGTGGCCTGAGCTCAGGAGGCTAATATAGTCCTGGGAGCCAATGCCACAGACAGAGCCCTGTGTGTGCTCCAATATGCGACCTTGCGTCCTCCACTTGTGCTTGTGGTCTCGTACCAGGAAGTAACGCGTCACGATGACATCACTGATAACAGCATTATATTTCAATATCTCGCAAAAGCTCAATTGTGAAGTCATTTTCTCATTTGCAAACTGGATGGTGAATGAAGAATACCCCCCTAAAAATTGTTGTGTCTAGACTGACAGCGGGGACACATAATTGTTTTCTCCACAGAGGCGGGGCGTCAGCAAAACGTGAGGCCACAAGCACAAGTGGAGGCCGCAAGGTCGCATATTGGAATGCACCCCCTTGTGTGGTCTAAATAGAGCTGCCACCATTACAGACCATTACAGACCAAATACCTCCTGGGCCCTCCCAGAGCTCCAAAGGGGACACCAGCATATGTGTCTGATTAGCCAGTCATGAAAGCAGGATTTATAAAGAATCTTAATGACTTTGTTAGGGATCCTGCCTCTCTGTCTCTCTCTCTCTTTCTCTCTCTCGCTCTCGCTCTCGCTCTCGCTCTCTCTCTCTCTCTCTCTCTCTCTCTCTCTCTCTCTCTCTCTCTCTCTCTCTCTCTCTCTCTCTCTCTCTCTCCCTCCCTGTCATTGCTAGGTTGAGGGTGGAACTGGAAGGCACCCATGTGGGACGGATTCTCTTTATAGTGTTTGTGTCAGTCTGAGTCTTGGTCTCGGCGGCCATTTTTAGTATTTGCAAACACAGCACTGTGCCGTGTGTGGCTGACAGTTGGGAACGGCATGCTTTTATTAGTGGCCTGTTCATTTGTTATTCTTATGAACAAGACACTGCTAGCCATAAATGAACAAGCATATTTTTATGTTTCTTTACGATACAGTGTGTTTGAGTTCATCCCTATAATAAACTGGATCATGTGAGTAAGTGTAGAAGATTTGTGGCCGACTGGCCTACATCCAAGGCACACAGTATAAATGCAGTGTTAACTCACTCATCAATTCCACAAATTTTGAACTGCATCCATGTTTCCTGTCACATTCAGTTAACATTATGTAGGGCTGGACCACTTCCCTTTGTGCAATGTTACTCTATTGGGAATAAACATTCTCTACAGTTGAAGTAATCATCACTCGACTCATTGCAATATTCTTGTACATACAGTATGTCCTTGACGACAACGGAACAATAAGCACTTAACAAGGCATGGTGTCCCATGTCCTATGTAATGTAAAAGATAGATCCAATTTATTCAAGGTGCACTGTGGAAGATTGTGGCCAGAGTAGGTATTGCAACTTTGCTTCTCATTGAAACTGAGCTTCCTGTTGCCATATTTGATCTTTTCATGAATATTTACTAAGTAATGAACTAATATTTACTAGTATAACCAAAGCACAGTAGGTTTTGCAGCTATAAATGTCTATTTCTGGACATTCAAATGGCGGACCATGGAGAAGATCACCCTTTTCATGTATGAAAAGTGCAATTTTCAGTCATAATGAACACTTAAAATTTGATGGTGGTGGTAAGTAGACTATTCATGAATAAGGTAATTCTGGAATTACCTTCAGGAATTCTGGAAATAAACTACTAAAAACATTAAACATGTGTACCTTTAAGTCAAAATAATACATACGGTAATACACTGCCTTTTGTGTAATGCCTCCTGTCCCCTTACTTAACTGTGAACATTTAGAATTCTTCAAGGTTGACATCATGATTTGATTTATTCTGGTATCCTTGTAAATAAGACAGGACGGTGGGTACTTACATCAAGGCATTGTATCCTACATTCCATAAAATGTGAAACACAGCCTTGACTTTTTTGTACTTCCCTTCCCCAATGGCCTATAATATGTCATTAAAAACGGATTTCAAATAGGCATGGAGTGACTGGTCCTGTGTCCATGCAGGGAAGCCGACAGGAGGTGGGCAAAGGCATGTGTATCTGTTGTCCCGGGCCCAGGGAGAGAGGGGCCCCAGAATCGCGCCCTCATTACATTGAATTGTGTGTATTGTTTGTGGGGTGGGGGGTATGGATTTCAGATGACTTTGTCCCGGGCCCCGCAAAAGCTGTCAACAGCCCTGCCTTGCGTCCATCTGCTTGGCGCTGATGTCGATGCTGCAGTTGGCTGCGGTGTAGTCACTTTAACACGACAAGGGGGGGTGATTAAGCAGGTCGGGGCTGAGGGGGGGCAGGGGGGGGAGGACATGCTTGTCATAACGGGCCGTCGGAGACCCCTGAAATCCTCCTGGTGAGAGAATCAGGCCTGGTCTAGCCTGGTCTGCTGCGTCACATGTTCCTCAAGCCCAGGGCTGGACTGGTAATCTGGCATACAGGACATTTTCCCGGTGGGCCAACAGTCCTCAGGGGCTGATACTATTGTTGTTGTGGTTGTTTTTCCTGGGGATTTGCCCACAAATTAGAGGGGGAGGCCCATTGGTCTATTGTAATGAATATAGACAGTGGATTCAGCCAGACAAGATTTAGTATGAGAGTGGCCTGTGTCTGTTAAGGGTCGGTTTATGCAAAATAAAATGCCCGGGCCACTTTTCGGTCCCAGACCAGCCCTGCTCACGCCACAGCCAAAGGACTGGACATCAGGGCTGGACTGGGGGGAGAAATAGGGCCTGGGCACTTTTGGCTTAAAGGGCCCCCTCATATTTAGCGGCGCAGAACTGACTCACTGGTTGGCCCCACAACCTCGTGGGCCCCTATGTTCAGAAAAAAAAAAAAATATATATATAAAAAATGTTTTTCTTTTCTACATTTCTGAAAATAGGGGCCCACGAGGGTGCGGGGCCCACTGGGAAATGCCAGATGTCCAGTCCAGCCTTGCTAGACTTCCCATAATACTAACAGTGTTTGAGGATGACTGACCTTCTATGCAAGTCAGGTTTAGCATTGGGCTATAATATTTTTTGTTGTTGATTTTTTTAAAATCCAGGCAACACTACGTACTTCCATTCACTAGTTCCATTCCATTCACCATTGGTCTCCATTTCGGACTCACCATTGAACTCCATTGGTATTAAAACAAATACATGATATGCTTTATTAATGCTATTACAGTCTTGTAGTTACGTCCAGAACAGCTCAGGTGATTTAAAGTGGCTGATGTTATATAGCAACACTAAGGACTCATTGTTTGGCACAATCCTTCAATGCCTATATCACCTAAACTATCCCTTATTGATAATAGGCCTATTTAAAAAGTTTTTCAATGCATAGGCTATTGAATAATATAGAATAGAATTAATGTATTTGTGTACGTCTATATGCACTAGCAGAAGCCCTAAATTCACATGTATAACAGCTTATGGACCTAGACGACTAGAGGCCATGTTGTGTTTTGTTTGTCTTTAATGTGCATTTCCATGTGGATTGTGGAGAAGTGTCATGCAAGACAAATTTCTGTACAAACAGACAACAAAAGTTTATCTTATCTTATCTCTTATCTTATGTGTGGTCCATGATAATCCAGCTGTTTGTTTGGTAGAAATGAGTTAACCTCCCTCCTGAAGCCTCTTAGATGTGGTAGCGCTGAGCGATCGGCCTAGATCTTTAGCTCAGTGGTGTCGTGCCTGTTCCTCCCATGACCAACTGTAACTGGGACTGGAAGGGTCGCGAGTTTGATCCCAGAGTGGTTGGAATGTGCAGGAAGACCTCTGTGACATCGCAGGAAGACCTTGGACACATATGGCACTAAGATCACTGCAAGGAGAAAAGAGCGCACAAATCACTATGTTTGCATTCCAATATGCAGACTTCCATCCTCCACTTGTGCTTGTGACCTCACATTTTTCCTCCCAGCCTCCGTGGAGAAAACAATGAAGTTTCCCGCTGTCAGCCTAGCCACAACAATTTTGGGGGGACTGTTCTTCTTCATTCACTATCCCGAATGCAAGTGAGGAAATTACATTAGAATTGCGCTTTTGCAAGGTAATGAATTAAACTTCTGTCGTCGGTGACGTGAAATCTGATTCAGGTTATTTCAGTGAGAGGCCCTCTTCAAGACCTTAGTGGTCGAAACACTATTCTTCCATGGATTAAACTGAAACAAAGAAAAGGATTTAAAATGGGCTGATCTGTTACTGACAAAACCTACAGTAATATCTTAGCAAGCTTGTGTGTGCTCAATGAATCACAAAATCATTTAAATGGTTTTATTGATTTCTTTGGCAGTAGCCTCAGGCATAAGCGACTTATGAATGTGAACTGGTACAGTCCGAGCTAAATAAGGTTAAACGAAAACATTTTTACAGTTTGCACATAAGCTGATTGGCCAAATCTGATTAACATGGGGGTGAAGCAGGAGCCAGCCCAGCCAGCATTGTGACAGTCCCAACTTTTTGTCACGATAATCCAGTCTGGCTTTCACTCTTGAGCCACAGTCCACAAATGGGCCACCAGAACAAACATTTGATATATTTAGCGCAAAACAGTGGCACAGGCGGGTAGTGGTTGTGTGGGGGTAGTGGTGTTAAGGAATGATTTGTTTGATCTGCATTGCAAATGCAGAACTAAAGAAATGGGCAATGCTGCTGGACCCGAAAATGGCGAAGGAAAAAAAGACAGTTAAAGGACCGCAGATTTACGGGACACATTATTGTTTCCAAGATAAATATTTTGCCCGAGGGAGCCTCATAAACAAGGGTGAATTAAATGGAAGGAAATAAGTCAAGTGAGCAACTAGACATTTAGAATACCAAATTAAACTAAATAGAGTTAATCTAGGGGTGCTTTGCGGGGTAAATAAATAAAAACAATGGACCCTGAATGCCAAACACACAGACAGACAGACAGACAGACAGACAGACACACACACACACACACACACACACACACACACACACACACACACACACACACACACACACACACACACACACACACACACACACACACACACACACACACACGCACACATACACACACAGACAAAATATGAAATCCTGATCAGAGAGATAGAGAGAGAGAGAGAGAGAGCACATACAGACAGACTGAAAAGTCTGAAACTTAATGAGAGATGTTAATGAGAGATGATCTTACCATCAAACCCTTAACACCATGACTGAGATACCCTGAGCATGGTACCGTGCCGCCGCACTGCTCCCTTGGGGCGCCATTGGCGGCAGCCCCCTTTCACGGGTGAGGCATAAATGCAATTGTGTGCAGCATGCAGTGTTCACTTGTGTGCTGTGGAGTACTGTGTCATAATGACAATGGGAGATGGAGTTTCCCAGATGGGCTTTCACTTTCACTTCACTTCCCTCTTTGGCCAACAGATGGCAGCATGTGACTGCAGAGAAATCTAGCCAGCGTGCATCTCTGATCTCATGGCCTGTTCCTCATTCCCACAAACAGGTGGCGACATTGTAAACACAGGAGCGCATGACATGACATGTGACACCGATCTGTCAGTCTTGGCTGTGTTCATCTGGCACCCAGCGCTGACTCCAGCAGACAGGCCTGCGACTCGACTCGGGCCTCTGCCAACACCCGGGCCTGAGGTTTGCAGTAAGTAAACCCGGTTTCAAAATGTGCCCTGAGTTTATATCTAGTCCTCTAATTTAATGTCAAATTCATAAATCCCTCTAGAAAGAGAAGAAAACATTTTGGGTTTGATTCCCCATATGCCTTGCTGTCTATCTGTTGGAGGCCTTGCTGAATGCATTTGGAAGTCCTAAATCACTTGAACAGTGTTCTGAAATAGATTCGTGCAGTATTGCAGTAACTAAGCGCATATGTGCTTGGTGGTAGCTCCTCCCTTGTAACTTATAAGCTACAGCATGTTTGTATTTAGTAAATGTAATTGAATGTAATGGAATTCTTGCATCCCAGATGCTGCTGTTTCGGTAAGGTAGACCATAATTACACGACGGACTACGTAATACGTATGCTTTGTACAGTGGAACAGAGGGGCCAAAATACAACCTATTCCAAGACTCCAACAACATTCCTACAGTACATGTGTACACCTGGTACCAAGGGTGGCCAAATGTTTCTTTCAGTAAGCAATGCATTCCAACAGTGGACCAGGTTGATGCCTGTTAGATACCTGTTTCTGTTGTGTGTCACACAACACATTGTTTCAGAGCTGAACTGGGGGAGAAATAGGGCACGGGCACTTTTGACTTAAAGGGGCCCCTCATAAATAGCGGCACAGATCTGACTCTCCTCATCTTTAAAATATATATATATTTTTACATTTTTACATTTTACATTCCCCCCCCCCGGGGCCCATCTGGAAATGCCCGCTATGCCCGGTGGCCTGTCCAGCCCTGCATTGCCGTGACCTTATAGGGAAGTATTTCTACTTATACTGCTGCTCATCTGATCTAGGCCTACGAATATTTGTGCCCAGTCACCTCCCCTCGGACTGTCTGTTTCCGCTGCAATGTCATCCACATGATTTGCATTGCAGACGGTATGAACAAATTCATTGTTACATTGCATGCGTTACATTGCCACATTGCTCTGTGTGTGCAGTGCACACTATTATGTACAGGATGTGTGCCTTCTGTGTGTGTGTGTGTGTGTGTGTGTGTGTGTGTGTGTGTGTGTGTGTGTGTGTGTGTGTGTGTGTGTGTGTGTGTGTGCGTGCGTGCGCGCGCGCATGCGTGTGTGCGTGCGTGTGTGTGTGTGCGTGTGTGTGTGTGTGCCTGCATTCTGCTAGACAATTTAATCTCCCTCTGGGTCATTAAATTGCTCTACTCTACTCTACTCTACTTGACAACCCCAAATGCATCATGAATGTTAATTCATAGTGAGACACATTGCTCTGGCCTTTCCAAGTATTGGGTGTTGGTGACCTAATGTAATTTGTCCATCTGCTCACTTTGATGGTTGACTTTGGATCCTGGATGCTAATCCAAGTTTGTAACCTGCTACGTTGTCATCAGGGCTGATAGACCAGGCAAAAGCATGAATGTCTCTCATTCATCTCCTACACCTAGACTGCGGGTTGAATTACGGTAGTGCAAATGCTCCAAGACAAGTTCTGAATCTAATAACCCATTCCTAAATTTGAGCTCAAGTAGCGCTATGTAGCATGTGTCATATCCAATATGTCTCCTGACTGCCCTGGATGAATAAAAAAAATCTGAAATTAGGTGAGACCATTTCCTCTTGGTCTCAATTTTCTTTGAAGGAGGAAATTGAAAATGTAAGATTTGATAAACACATCTGTTTCGGTCATCAAAGTGTATCCCAAATTGGGAACTGTGCATTCCCACTGTTCTAACAGAATTCACTCCACTCCACCCAGGAGAAAATTCCAAAGTAACCAAAATCACTCAGTTCTTTCCTGCCACTCAAAAGTGAAATATAATTTTTTCGGAAAGTCATGTGCTGTTAAATGTGTTTTATGTCCCATGAGAGACTGGTGGGCCCTACAAAACAGTGCTGGACTGACCATCTGGCATAGCAGGCATTTCCCGGTGGGCCCCGTACTCTTGTGGGGCCCTATTTTCAGAGAATTAATATATATATATATATATATAGGGGCCCAGGAGGGTGCGGGCCCCCAGTGAGTCAGTTCAGGGGCCCCTTTAAACCAAACCCGGGCCCTATTTCTCCCCCAGTCCAGCCCTGCTCCAAAATGTCAGGTGGGCCTAGTCCAAAACTTGGGCGTTCGTTATTACTAAAACAGTACAGAAAACACAACTCTAGTACCCACCCCTGCCAATGCCCATGACGTGTACTGTAGAGCCACACTCTTTTGCCAAAGCTTGTAGAGTTGCTTGATGGGAATAGAATTCTTTTTTGGTTTCCATTAGCCATGAGTGGGTTGAGGGCTGGGCAAGCCTAATAGTTTTCAAGCTCAGGGCTGGTTCTAGTCAATTTGGTGCCCTAGGCGAGCAGCCCATTTCCCTTTTGTGTATTTCGAAATTGCCATCTGTAAACATAGCGGTGTGCATCTGGTCGAGCACAGCTGATCTTGTACCGGCATGTGTATGCACTGAGTAGTCAGTGTCAACTGTCACGGACAGAAGAGGACCCAAGAGCGCAAGTTCAAATTCAGAGTTCTTTATTGAGGGGTTCAGGGGGGAAGAGGAGTGAGATGATCGTGAGGTCTTGGGAGGTTCCGGTTCCAGGGGTGCTAGGAGTGCCAGGGGTGTCAGGGGTTCCAGGGGTGCTTGGGGCTCTGGGGTTTTTCCGGGTCCTGTGGGTTACCTGGGCTCCGGGGGTCACCAAATGTCCGGTGGTGTCCAGTCCAAAGTGCTTAGTGTGTGTGTCCCCCAGTGATGGAGCGGCGTATCGGGCTGAGGGTGGTGAAGCGTCTGGGCTCGCTCATCTGGTGGTCGGAGACCTGGGGGAACACACACACAACAGCAATATGAATGGCAGGCAGAAGTACAGATCAGGGCTGGGCAAATATCGTGGTGAGAGACAGAAGGCAGAATCGAGTTACCGGAGGGGCTGAAGATCGGAGGGTAGTCGAGATCCAGAAGGCAGGTCGGGATAGTCGGGGCAGTAGAACAAGGAGGCAGTCAAGAAAGGATCAGAATCACAGACAGGAGTCAGAGCGCAGACAGGCAGGCAGGTTACTGGTCCAGGCATGAAGACGATCTGACAGGGCTTGGCTGAAAAACAGGGCTTGATATACTGGGAGAGGTTAGTGGGGAAATGCAGTGCAGCTGGCAGAGTAATTAGAACAGAGTGAGGCAAGGTGAGGATGGTGAGTGGGAAATGCAGTGCAGCTGGCCAGGTAACAAGAGCAGAGCAGGGCGGAGCCAGGTGGAGCTCGTTAGGCAGAGTAGGGAGAGAGTGAGCAGAGTGGCAGATAATTGAATGCAATGAAGGTTGCTACCAGGGAGAGAGAGTGCTCATGACAGTCAACATAAAGTTTAATGTTTTTTTTCACTCCATATTCTCTTTGGGATTTTCAATTCCAATTTGAAGACGGATGAATTCAAGATGCCACTAGAACTAGCCATTTCAAAATGCCCAAGTCTAAAACATATGGCACCATCCAAATAGATAAATAAATAGGCATATCCTATACAGTATATGTATGTGTGTATGTGCATTATAAAAGCACTTTGAGACAACCTTAGTTGTGATATTGAGCTATATAAATACAAGTTGTATTGTATTATATTGTAGCCTATACACTTCATCCCATACACTATATAGTGTGTATCACCAGGTTCCATTCTGCTATTGTCTTCAGTGCGCTCTCCAGGGATGTCCACTTTACTGTGTGCTTTATTAGAAGTGAGCCCCATGACTATAATAGGCACTACAGCCTGCTATTAAGGCCTGGCTGCTCTCCTGCCATCAGGCTATTTATTTCCAGCTCCCAGATCATTGTGGTGACCCAATGAAAGAGGCTACAGGAGGCCATGCAGGAGAGAAAGACACTTCAAGGACATCATGAGCCACCCACAAGCACACACATACAGTGCACACACACACTATCTCTTTCTCTCGCTGTCTTTCTCTCTGTCACACACACACACACACACACACACACACACACACACACACACACACACACACACACACACACACACACACACACACACCACACCACACCAAAACACACGCACGCGCAAACGCACGCACACACACACACACACACTCTCTCTCTCTCTCATACACACACACACATTACACACATACATACACTCTCTCTCTCTCTCTCTCTCTCTCTCTCTCTCTCTCTCTCTCTCTCTCTCTCTCTCACACACACACACACACACACCTCACTTGTCTTGTAAAAACTTTGCTTTTAGCAGATCCCAGCAGGGAGGGTTTTTTCCTTCAAACACTACAGAAAGGAGAAGGAAATCTATTAGTCTGACAGCTCCCCTGAAAAGACTGGGCACACCTCCCCAGGGACCAGGCCTGCACACACACACACACACACGCACGCACGCACGCACACACACACACACACACACACACGCACGCACGCACGCACGCACGCACGCACGCACGCACGCACGCACACACATGCACGCACAGACGCACGCAGACACACACACACACACGCGCGCGCATGCGCGCACATGCACGCGCACAAGCATGTGCGCACATAGACACACAAGCATGCACGGACGTATGTACACACACACACACACACACACACACACACACACACACACACACACACACACACACACACACACACACACACACACACACACACACAGTTAAATGTACCAGCACAGTGTGCGTATGTATGCGCGCGCGTGTTTGCGTTTGCGTGTGTGTGTATGTGTGTGTGTGCGCGCCTTCAACCATGTGTGTGACAGATAGAAAGATCAGGGAGGGTCGTGTGAGGTAGAAAGTCCATGATAATATCCATGTGCGATGAATAAACATATTCAGATACTGTATATTCACCAGTAATGAAACATTGAGGGTGGCAGGATAATTACTGTATGTGAAAGCAAGCTTAGCCCTGATTTAAAGGGGTTAGCGGAAATGATTAATCATGTCTAGACGGGACATTTACATGAACAAAGAATTGCTCATTCACACATTTACGTACATGGCTACCAGCCTATTATCTAAAGGCCCTCAACTTATAAACTACCGTAGGCCTGTGATGTTGCACCCGAGTCGACTGCCAGTGGTATATATTTTTAAAAAAACATAGAGGGCACAATGAATTTGGTGCAAATCCGTCTGAAGCCAGCGTTTGTAATTCAGCCATTTTGTTTTGGGGATATAACCTACGTAATATAACCTACGTAAAAGTCGTGAATTTGGGAATTTGTAGATGGGTTATTATCTTGTGGATAAAACTTTCTTATAGTAACTTACGTAGCTTTTGTGCACAAATTCTGGCTGGTGTCCATTGGCATACATTTACTTCTTGATGAGCGGATACTTGATTTGACCTTGAAAACTATTAGGCCTGCCCTCAACCCAATCACGACTCATTGAAAAACAAAAAAAACTTCAACTCTCATCAAGCAACGCTGTAGTAGTTCTGGCAATATTTTTTTGTTCCCAATCAGCCGTGATGAGGTTGAGGAGGGCTGGACGAATATTTTCCAGAACACAGTAGTAAAATACACAAGCAGAAGCAGGGAAACCGACAAGGGGGAACAAATGGGTCATGTGTCCCGGGCCCAGAGAACTGCAGGGCCCATAATTGGGTCCTCACATTCAATGTATTCGGTGAGGGGCCCTTTCAGATGACATTGTCCTGGGCCCGGCCAAAGCTCTCAGCGGCCCTGAGCAGAAGTAGCATGGCTGTGGTGCTACAACAGAGGAATGGAAGTGTGGCACAGTACCACTGTGTACAAAGGTGGGTACAACCAGAGATTCTTTAAGTACATAGAGATATGCCAATGTAATAGGTTGCTCTAGGCACCACATGACCAGGTTCCGGTCTGCCTAAAGGGGCGTGTCATAATGCTCCTAGCATTGAATAGAACAGTCCTTAGGTCTGCCTAGGTCTGCCTAAAGGGGGATTTCCCCCCCTCCCCCTTGCAATAATAGAACCGGAAACAATGGGCCAATGGAACCTCTCTCTCTCTACTCTCTCTGGTACAACTGTTTGTCATAGGGAAAGTACCTCTTTTGTGCCTGTGAAGTCTCTCTGCGCAGACGGCTGGTCCGGCTGTCCCTTTTGCTCGATCCTGAGAGACTCAACCATGACATGTCTGATGAAGGACATGCTGCCCGAAACGTCACATTAAAATAAGAGAAACGGGAGCTTGGTGTCGCGGACTTTACTTTCAGTTTTCATGTGATTTTGCTAGTCCTGCACCCAATCTTTTTTAGACGGATGTACATGTTTTTCCTCTTTTTTACATTACAATTTTGGTAACAATTACGTTATAACAGAGGCTCTGTTCAAAGGGTTAGGTATCTAAGGCATCAGGTAGTGTCATAAAGCATTTGCCCATTATTCTTCAACAAGTCAACAAACAAATTAAATGTTTTGTACCTGGCTGTATAATAAAGTAACACTCTAAGAGGGAATGTGTAATAAATGACACAAAATGTCTTGTGCCTGAGCACACAAAGCACACGAGTTAAAATTCAACACATTTTTGTGTCATATCTGACACATTCCTTCTAGTAGTGTCAACAAGGATCGATGCAGCAATGCATCACAATGCGGGGCAAGACAATTCAATGATCGATTCAGCATATTTTTTCAAGTTTCAATTACTGTCCTTGGGCATTTCCGGATCAAATGAACGTTAAATGAAATGAAAGCGCTTCAAAGCAGTGAAAACTGCTGGACTGATACACCCAACAGACAGTAAAATGTTGTTCAGTATCTGACTGCTTGTATTACTTCCTGTCTGATGAAAAATGTCCCTTGCTTTCAGTAGAAATGTAATGCATTGCAAAGAATCGTAGAATTGAACTGAATCAATTTGTATTGAATCGTTACCTCCCAAATCGTAATCGGATCGAATCGTAAGGCCAGTGCCCATGCACACCACTAATTCCTTCTTGTAGTGTGTATACTGTACTCTCTATTTTGTGTGGGCCAGCCAGGCTTGTACGAGATTCCGAATTGAATGAATTGAAATTTAAAGTAATCCCATAATAAGAACACTAGGTGGTGTCATTACCTTGAATATCTTTGAATTTAATCTACACCACCCATTGAGAGTACATAGAACAACACCACCTAGT
>NC_085858.1:48418303-48423303 GCF_034702125.1 Engraulis encrasicolus | reverse complement strand
ACCGCCCAATCTGGCAACACTGTGTCTCGTGTGAGCGCATGCAGCTGAGCCTCTACTGCTGTCTCTTCACTTTTTTGTGTGTTTTTTCACCTCACCTCAGGGCACTGATCAACAACATGCTCTAGTACTGTTTTTTTCTCTTTTACTGTCTTTGAGGAACCGGATAACAGCAGCCCTCTAGGCTACATAAATAACACAGGGTAATGTGTTTTAAAAAAAGAAAACTTCTTTTTTCAAGTGTGACTTAAGTTCAAATTTGAAGTTTGATCTAAAAGTTCTGGCTATGCAGGGTTGTTGCACCTCATATCTGAGCACAATCCTGAGAAGTTTAGACAGCTCAAGGAAAACCTACCTGACCCTCAGTCTTGCCAACTGAGACACATGAATGTTGTCTGTGGGGCCTTCTCCTTTCTATATTGCATCAGATTCTGATTTGCAAGGGCATCTACTGGCCTTTGAGTCCTAGTTAGTAAGTCTGTTCTGGCCAAACACCCTTATATACCTGTATATCTAGCCAAATATCTAGCCTCCACCAAGAGACACAGTGTTGTCTTTGAGGTCCTCTCCTTTCTACAGTATATTACAGTAAACCTGGGGTAAATTTCTCGAAAGCATAGTTGTTCACCAGTTAGCAACTTGGGAAGTTGGCAATGGGAAATTGCATTGCAAACAACAAAGTAGCTAATATAGTTAACAATTATGGTTTCGAGAAATTCACCCCTTGTTAGCTAACACCTATTGCATTTGGCGGCCAGGCCTAGTCCAGGGGTTCAGTCCGAGGAAGTGCCGCGGTGGCCCAAAATGTCTCAAAAATAAAAATATCGATTAAAAGGGAGATCATCTGTGTGCGGTTCATCCTTGCCTTCCTAGTCCAGGGTTTCCCAAGTACCTTTTCCAACACAGGGCCCACTTGAAATCTTCACAGATGTTCGGGACCCACCTTTGACCCAATGAACAAAAACTCAAATAAATAGTCAACAGCAACATTCACACAGAGATATTTCTTTGTTTTTAGACAGACATTTCATTAAGGCCCACTCGGAATACCTTTAGGTATCCCCGGCCCACAGTTTGAGAATCGCAGACCTAGTCAATTAGTCTCTTCTGCCCCACCACCGTTATGCCCCGTGTACATCAAGCGCTACCAACGCGACCCAGGTAGCTGGGGTGGTTGAAGAAGTTTCGCCATGAATTAGTTTTATTCGCTCTGGACGCTGCACTGACGTGTTTGATTCAGCTAATCACATAACGGCTCCGGCTTGACAGCCTGGGACATTCCTCGATATGAACGTTCCAATTGGTTTTCGCCGAAACGCGTCATAGCAAATTCGCTTAAGATTAGCTCGAGTTTAATCGTCAAAATTCACCCTGGTCGCTCAAGAAGCTTCGCTCCTGGCGAATTCGCTCTGGTAGCTTTATTCGCCTTCCCTCCATAGAGAAACAATGACTTCCGCCGCGCAGGTCGCTTAGTTCGCCTTCGATGGACACGGGGCGTAACTCATTATCCCCCAGTTCGAAGCCCCTGGTCCTCAAAACATGCACTGGTTTCAGTAACGCTTTACTTTATGGTACAGTTTGCATGCGTTACCCAAGCATAGCCCTTGCACATTGCTGTTTACATTTACCATACATAATTACTGTGTACTTTCTGGGTAATCACAGGGTAACAGAGAGAAGTTACATGGTATCTAATGGGTAAAAAGGTGGTAATTAGAAAGTAAATACCATTGATTGGATAACCATAGGGTAACAGAGAGAAGTTAGATTTTTAGATTTTTAAAAAATATGCAGCAGTTTCATAGTAATTCTTGAGATATGGGTATTACATGGTATTTACTTTGTTATTACCCCCTTTTTACCCATTAGATACCATGTAACTTCTCTCTGTTACCCTGTTGTTACCCAGAAAGTACACAGTATTACTGAAACCCTACTGTAAAGTAAAGTGTTACCCTTTTTTTAACTTACATTTGTATGTAGTAATACCAGATATGGTTAAAAGGTAAATCTTTGTTAAAACAACAAACTCAACTCAGTTTCCCAGGATTCCACTGGATTACAATTCAGAAATAGAAAAAATAGGAAGTGGTGTGATGACTGTTGGTGGGCTATTATTACTTCTCAGAAACCAGACTGTGTGAAGTCTGAGTGCGGCACATAAAATTGTCACCAAGGTGATCAGAGATGAGGTTGAAAATGAGGTCAAAGGTCGTGGGTGATTTTCAGCTGTTGACTACATCAAATACATTCAACTTTCTCAAGTGTATACAAACCTACAGTATGTGTACATCCGTAAGGGGAGAAATACATGACGGTTAAACTTGAATTTGACACATTTCATTCATTTTTTGGATGTAATTTCCTGACTCTCATCCTCAGTAACTCTGTAAAACTGTTTGCTAAAGCCTGCAGCAAGTCAACACTACAATTTGGACATGGGGGTTGCAGCACGATACAGGTCCAGACCGATAGCTCAGTGCTACCGATACTGTATGAAGCTTTGGGAGGGAGGTTTACTAACATTCTATGTCAAACTCTGCTAGTTTGCATGCGTTACACAAGCATAGCCACATTGCTGTTTATTCACAGTAGAAGCAAGGAGAGCACTGGAAGGTGTCTTGGTTTGCGTGCCAATGACTCCAATAAACTCTGATGCTTTGACTTAGGCCGTAAACGTAGTTGGACAAATTACTTTATATACTCAAACTCTGATATGTGGTTGGCTGCCATCGACTCACATCGTAGTATCTTTGGTTGGAGTTCTTGCCTGACCTGATATGATCTCATCAGATTCAGAGCTGTGTTCAGTGTTCACTATCCAAAATACATGCATGCTGCTGCAATGTGTAAAGATCAGTGGTGGAGCAGGGGCTTGGGGTGGCTGGGGGTGGGGTGATCATAGGGTCCAGGAGGGGGGTGGGGGGGCGGGTGGGGGAGGCTGTCAATGGCTTCTTCTGGCCCCTTCTATGATATTATGTGGCCCAACGCCAGTAACGTGCACATTTCTATGCTGAACAGCAAACTCTGTATTTATCAACTATTATACTTAATGATGACCAGACGTTATTGATAGCCCATTACGATGGCAAACCTCTGACACATCTCCTGCAACACCCCCCCCCCCTGTCACACAATACCAGTGCTTCGCCCCTGGTAGAGATGCTCGCTTATGTGGAGGATGAGTTTACCTCCAGTTCATTTCCTCTGTGAACATCCTCCCATGGGATCATACTGTAGACCTCAACAATAGTTTTCTGTAATAATTAGTATAAATTGAAGGCAGTGGCGGTTTTACCAATTTTGGGGCCCAGGGCAAAATATGGACATGGGGTCCTCATGAATCGTTTTTGCTGGTATTTAACATGGAGAAACTGACTGTTGGGGGTCCCCTACAGTGGGCAGATTTTGGTGGGGCCCTAGGCAATTGCCTAGTCTGCCTATTGGTAAAACCAGCTCTGATTGAAGGCATAAAGAACTTGTTTGTCTAACTTGAGGATCTTGTCACTTACAACAGTGGATGGTACGGTGTCACAACAGTGTATATGTATGTCTGTGAATGAAACAAATGAGTCATTCAGTGATAATCTGCATACCATTGCATTCTCATTTATTGGAAGGTGGCCTCTTTGTACAGATATGCCCGTCAGCGGCCCATCGTAACAAGATTGTGGTGACATTACAGATAGTTTTAAGTAACAGATTAAGACGTAGGCCTATAACAATTTTGGTCACAGTATAGGTTATCACATGGACTTTGTACAAAGAGTTAATGTGATGGTTCAAGCGGTCACCATGTATAGCGCATTCAGGAGGACTGAGAACCGTGCTGGTGCTCGTTCCTGTTCCTGTACCTAATTGCGAACTGGCCGTCATGTTCACGCCACTGATCTTAGCATTCGCGAACCGGAAAATTGGTTCACAATGCAAACTGCAAAATACTTGACTACAACTTGGCCGTCAGCAGGTTCATCCATGTAACACAGTCAAGTGCAGGTAAGCATTTTAGTGCCGAACGTCACTGGTGCGGGCACCATCACCGGCTACGTTCCTGTCGGCCTGAAAACCACCACAGTGGTGATTCTCAGGTACACATGGGTTTGGATCCGCCTGCAGCCAGCTGAAGCAGGGCCAGGATATACAGGTACACGGCATGACACTGGACACTGCATTTATCAGTGTGACATTAATGACGTGGCAAACGTCGACTGGAAATCAACACCCTTTCAGAGCCGTGGAGGAGCTTTCCAAGCTTTTCACACAGTACAAAACACTTACTGTAGGTATCAGAGCAGTGCTTAAAGGTTCTACCTCACGGTCAGAACACAAAAAAAAAACATTACAGGCAGGGCCGGATTAAGATGGCCTGGGGCCCCTAGGCTACATGGTTGCTGTGCCACCCCCCCACACACACACACACACCCGGAAGGCAAATTTTGTGACAAATGCACATAGATAGTGTCATAATTACGAGTTAGGAATGAAGTTTTCCATGTCTACCAACTGTACTCAACACGACAGATGAGTTTTTCAATATTGCATCGAGTAACAATTCTGCAATTGTTCACTTTTGTCCAAGCAGGGGGCCCCAGGCAGGTGGGGGGCCCCTAGGCTGCAGCCATATCTAGCCTGTGCATTAATCCGGCCCTGATTAGAGGGAATGAGATGTCCAGAATAGTGCCTGGAAAGGGATGGTCATTACAGTAAGTTGAGTCATGCTCTGCAAAAAAAAAGAAAATACCCTAAAATGTCTGACAAAAACTATGGAGAGGTGGTTAGTCACAGAGCGGTGCTAGCAAACCAGTAATGTACGTGAAAGAAAAAGAAAAACTACCATGCACAGCCCAAGCTTGTTAGAGCTGAAGCTCCACCGAAGTCCTCCAGGTGGTTTAGTGTCTGACGTGTTTTTTTCCATGAAAAAGGAGAGAATTGCGGTAATTGCTTTGGGAGTTATTACATTACATTACACTTAGTTGAGAGTTTTATCTAAAGAGACTTACAGT
>NC_085858.1:48403303-48405803 GCF_034702125.1 Engraulis encrasicolus | reverse complement strand
GCTTGTAATGCAGAAACATGACTAGAAAAATAAACGAATGAAAGCACCCAACAGCACGGTAAGCAGTATCAGACCTTCAAGGGCAAAGAGAAATAAAAGATTAAGAACTTTCACAGAATTAACTGCAAAATAAATCCGAAGTGAAATGCGAACCATTACTCCCTTTCTCCCTCCTCCGTCTCTTTCTTTCGCTCTCCCTCTCTCTCTCTCTCTCTCTCTCTCTCTCTCTCTCTCTCTCTCTCTCTCTCTCTCTCTCTCTCTCTCTCTCTCACACACACACTCTCTCTTTCTTTCGCTCTCTCTCTCTCTCTCTCTCTCTCTCTCTCACACACACTCTTTCTCTCTTTCTCTCTCTCTCTCTCTCTCTCGCTCTCTCTCTCCATCCCTCCCTCTTTTCTCCTTCTCCACATACTTCCTGTTTTGTTGGCTAGACTCCAGTGGCAGATTTACAGCTCAGGGGTCAGGCTTTTACAACAGCACCATATAAATCCTCATCTGCCCCCTCTGCCTGCCCTGCGCTCACCACACCGACCGCCCGCCCGCACACCACCCCACCACCCCACCACCCCAACCAACCGCCACAACCCCGCCACCCCACCACCCCGCCCGCCCGCACACCACCCCACCACCCCAACCAACCGCCACAACCCCGCCACCCACCCACCACCCCGCCCGCCCCGCACACCACCCCACCACCCCAACCAACCGCCACAACCCCACCACCCCCACCACCCCCGCCCGCCCGCACACCACCCCACCACCCCAACCAACCGCCACAACCCCGCCACCCCACCACCCCGCCCGCCTGCCTGCCCCCACCACCTCGCCCGTACGCCTCATCTGCCCCCTCTGCCTGCCTGCCTGCCCCCACCACCTCGCCCGTCCTCTCATCCGCCCGCCCGCTTGCCTGCCGGCCTGCCTGCCTGCCTGCCTGCCTGCCTGCCTGCCTGCCTGCCTGCCCACACGCCTGCACGCCCGCCCGCCCGCTCGCCCATCCGCCTGCCTGCTTGCCTGCCGGCCTGCCTGCCTGCCTGCCTGCCTGCCTGCCTGCCTGCCTGCCTGCCTGCCTGCCTGCCTGCCCACACGCCTGCACGCCCGTCTGCCCGTCCGCCCATCCGCCTGCCTGCTTGCCTGTCTGTGTGTCTGTTTGTCTGTGTGCTTGCATGCCTGTCTGCCTAGCTACCTGCCTGCCTACCTGCCTGCCTGCCTGCCTGTCTGCTTACCTGCCTGCCTGCCTGCCTGCCTGCCTGCCTGCCTGTCTGCTTACCTGCCTGCCTGCCTGCCTGCCCGCCCGCCTGCCTACCTGCCTGCCTGCTTGCCTGCCTGCCTGCCTGTCTGTGTGTCTGTGTGTCTGTCTGTCTGTGTGCTTAAATGCATGCCTGCCTGCCTGTTTGTGTGTCTGTCTGTATGCTTGCATGCCTGTCTGCCTGCCCACCTAGCTGCCTACTGCCCCCCCGACCCCCTCCCTCCATACCCTCCTACTAGGGATGGAACGGTTCACAAAATTCACTGTTCGGTTCATATCACGGTATCACGGTCACAGTTTTCGGTTCTCTACGGTTCTTTTTTTTAGTTCATGAAAAATGGAGCACTGGGAATATTAAAACATATTTATATAACTGCAATTATAAAGTGATGAGCAAGTTGAATCAGCTGTCGTTAGCTGATGTGCGCTGTCTGAACGTCCCAAATGCCCTCTTTCAAGTGGCTAATAGAATCAGACTTATCACTAAATATCCTACATATGGTTTGTATAGGCTTATAATGTGAAAATGGTGTGATTTTAATTGTGTCATCCTCTGATTGGTCTTATATATTAATGTGTTAATCAGAGAGACTGGATAAGATACTCCTAGAATCTCTGTTTTACGTATTTTTCTGGGCAGTACATGAATTGCGGTTTGCCACGGACTGCATTTCACGGTTCGGTATGGTGTGTGAATTGTACGGTTTCGGTTTTCGGTGCGGTTTGTACCATCCCTACCTCCTACACACACGCACACACACACACACACACACACACACACACACACACACACACACACACACACACACACACACACACACACACACACACACACACACACACACACACAGCCCAACCTTAATATGTTTGTGGGGCCCTTCCTATGTTTGTGGGGCCCTTCCAACAATAGCTAAAGAATGCTAAAGCGTGCCCAAATCGAAAGATCCCTAACCTTAACCTGTCAGCGAGGAAATGTTTTTACAATTTCAGTTTTACCAGTAACAACAAAACTACCCCAGCAAAAGGGGTCAAAACATGTGGGGTCCAGAATTTGTGCCCCACATGGAGCGAGGGCCCCACCTTGTTGGTGTGCTCCAACAGCAGTGGCCTTATGAAAGTAGATTGGTGCACTGAACACACTCACTCGCTCAGACACACACGCTGCTGGTGTGCACATTCACATACACACACATACACCCAGAATATACCCTGCTTGCCACACACAACCAAACAAAGGCAACCTCTCCCTACCGG